>NC_081410.1:509044191-509345441 GCF_030272615.1 Cryptomeria japonica
AGTTTTGTGTTTTCCTTCCATTTTGTTCTTTCAGGTCCAAAGTACACAAAAATCCCAAAAATCCCCCATTATACGAGGGAGATGCCCCTCTCAAATGTAGAGGAAGATTGCAATTTTATTGCAATCTCTCCAACTTTTGGAACGGTTGTCACTTCTCTTTGGGAAAATAGGGTCAATTTTGAAGGAGAATTCATAGTGACAAATCTGTTTACCATCAGATTTTTGACGACTTTGCTGAGGAGCGAAATATGAGTGTGTTTTGTTCATTAAAAATTCTAAGGTACCTTTTTCAAAAGGAAGGTTGGCGACTCTATCTAAAAGATCGAATTTAGAATAATGGTTTGATATAAAGGAAAGTTGGAAAGTGACAATGAAAGTGATGATGAAGACTACTCATATCAAAAGAAGTAAGATCATGATGAGCCCATACAAGTTGAATTCTTGAAGAGCTTCTATGGTGGCATGTAGTTTACTCCTGATAGGATTCACCCTACCTTACATCAAGTTTTGAAAAGCATTGAAGAAAAGTATGGAAAAGAGATCGGTTTTTTTGCTTGCGATCATTTACCCAAATCAATAATAATCAAGAAAGATGAAGACAAAAGTGATCTTTCTCCTGTACCAGTTGCTCAACAAAATCAAAGTCTTGATGAACTTGGACAAGTCAAATTCTTGAATATTTTCTACAATGGAAACCAACTTGATCCCGATAAAATTCATTCTTCTCTACTCCAAGATTTATAAAATATTGAAGAGAAAAATGGAAGAGGGAACCAACTTCTTTCTCGTGATCAACAATGTTTATCAAAAAGAGGTCATACATTTGAAGGTGAAGAAGATTCAAAACCAATGATAGAGAATAATAGCAATTTGTTTTCTATACCTATTTCCCAAAAAAATCATATTATCAATGATTCAAAACGGATCGAGTTTTTAAAAACCTTCTATGAAAATAGGCATCTTGATCCTGATAAGGTGCACCCTTTGTTCCTTCAAAAGCTATAGAAGAGTGAACAAAAAAATGAGAATGAGAATCATTTTCTTATTGATATGAATTCCCATGAGAAAATTAATGAAAGGATATCATTAGAATGTGTATATGTAGAATAAGATGAAGTCACATCTACTCATAAGGATACATGTCAAGAGAAAGATCTAAAGGTGAGTGAGATAGAGAAAGAAGATTGCATTGGAAAATGCCATGACCACTATGAATATTGTCATAGAAAAGAAAAAGTCTTCTATCAACTTGAAAATAAAGAGCTTGAACATGATGAATCAAATTATTTTCAGACATGCATGTAGCCCAAGCTAGAAGAAGATGATGAAGAAAGAGCATTCTAAGATGAATCTCAAGTAGTCTTTATTCCCAGTTGGTTTCTCAATGCTTTAGATGATGACTTTATTTGTGGAGAAGGAATTCCTATTATTTGTTAGGATTCCCAAAGATACTAAGAGGGAGGGTGAATTAGTATCTAACTGGAATAAGAATTTACTTGAATTATAACATGAAAAGCATATTAAAATTGTGTACCGATAAACCAGAAATAATGCAGCAAATAAGAATAGCAACCACAACATAAGAGACACACCATAACACAATATTTTTAACGAGGAAACCCGGTGTGGGAAAAACCTTGGTGGGATTTGTGACCTACAATATTCACTTACTGGCCAATAAGAGAATATTACTATTTACAATAGGGGCCTGCACACGCAGGAAGGCCAAGTGCCTAGAGCTCACTGCTCAGTTACAAAAGAAGTCTCACTGACTTACAAAAATGGATTATATAAATCCAATGTCTTGTACTACTTCAGATCAACATCTACTATGCTAGATTCAGTATCGATTTAAGCTCTGCAATAAGGTTTGTATTAGTTCCTTAATCTTCTTTACTATTTCCTCAAAGAATTTTCCTTTCTCCTTCTTCATTTTCTCTTTGAATGTGTCCTCATTGATCTAATCAACTGTCAAAATGTTACCGGTTATATATTTAGATAATGTGTCTAGTTGACCTAAAGAATCTTTACTTCCTACAATGCACTTGGGTGCTATCAATTTGAGAATGAGAATTGTGTCATCAATAGCCTTATAGGCTTGTGCATTACACTCAGTTATTTTCTTAATAGAATCCAATAATACTTTTTGATGCTCTGCAAAATGGGGCAAGGTTAGACTAGAACCTATGGTCGTATAACACACAAAAACAAAGAAACAAAGGCAAACATTAGTGTTAATAAACCAAAAACTAGTTTAAGCAGGCATATCAAAAGAGACACTAAAAACAAAGTAAAGCATTTAACTATGAATATAAATGCAAGAAGACATCTCCAAATACCTTCTACCATGCTCTTAGCTCCTTCTCCCTTGTTCCTCTCCTCTCCAAGTTCCAAATTAGTGTAGTTTTCAGCAGCTTTTTGCACTATGGATGCTTATGGAGGTTCAAGATTGTAGATGATTATGAAAAGCATGCAAATGCAAGCTTAATAACCAAATAAGGATGAGTTATCTAAATGCTATTTGTTAATTTTAACCAAAAGAGTGAATATGAGTAAGATGTGCTAAATGCTCTCTAAAATTCTCTATAACTTAGATACATACAAGTTTTTAGGATCTGGATTATGAAAAAATAAGTTCTATTTATAGGAAAAATGGAGCAATGGATAGTTGAGATTGAGTAATCTTAAGAAGGGTTAGGATTGAATGGTATTCAATTCATGTGAGGGCTTTCAACCCAATCCCAAGATGACAAGTGTCAATATGAGATAGGTTGAGAGGAGAGGGAATAAATATTAAATGCTTGACATGACCTAAGATTTAACATAGGAGTTAAGGTTAAGGCTGGGTTGAGTGAATAAATTATTTATTTAAAGAATAAAGCTTTTATCCAATGGATAAACTCTTGTGCAAAGGTAAAAGGGATAGCCATGGTCAAAGCAATAAATGCTTGAGGAGACACATGAGTCACATGAGGGTTGAGTTAGGGGTTAACCATAAATGGTCATGTAAGAGCCATAAGTGGTTTGGAAGACTTTAGAGGTTAATTTGTTGAACACACAAAGCATTTAATGTTTTTCAAAGACTTTTAAGTCTTTGAGAAGTGACTCCAAGTTGTTTAGGAATGTGACAATAATTAGGGGATGGATTAAGCTAATTGATTAGGATTAGATAGGTTCTAGAAGAATTTAGGAAGGGGATTTAGGAGCCAAGTGGGAGATGTAGGAAAATGCAAGTGGGGGGAATAAATTATTTAAATAAATGTTTTATTTAATTTATTTAAAAGAAGAAAGGGGATTAAATTGAATAAATAGAATTTATTCATTTAATTGATTGTGAATTTTGGTTTAATGAATTAATTAAAAGAAATTAAATAATTTATTTAATTAATAGGAGAATGACTTGAAGATGAATTAATTAAATATTAATTTAATTAACTGATGGCTAGTGGGCTTTTAATCAAATAAATAGCAAATATTCATTTAATTAAAATGGACAGATTTATGTGACTTCATTTGCCCCTCTTTGAGATGGTGCAGTTTATCGCGTCGTTTCAAAGAAAGAAAAATAGGTGTGAATAAATGCCCCATAAAATATTAATTTAATGGGTGGTATGCCCCCTCGAGAGATGGATTGAAATTTTTTGAAAAATCGGGCAATCTCTCGAAAAAGAATGAAAATTGGTAGGGTGGTAGAAGAGAAGATTTTAGCAACGCTGGTGAAAAATAGAAGAAATCGGAGATAAAATGAAGAAATGGGAGCCTCGGGAAGTTCATGGGGACCACGGCGGTCAGCGAGGGAAAATTAGGGTTACAACAAAGGGTATATATGAGGAGGAAGGGGTGAAAACAAGCTCATTTGCATTTGCGTCCATAGTGAAATTTGAGCTCTGATAGTGACCTTTTGGAAGAGCAAGCAGCAGTTAGTATGTCCATTCCCATAGCAGAACACCGATTAGAGAGAGTCCGATGATTCCAGCATCCAGACGACTACGGACCAGCAGTATTTGAATTTGAATTTTTTATTTTTGTACAATTTTTATATGTTTTTGCTTAGTCCAAGTTGAGTCAATACAATAGCGCTAAAATTGTATTTTGGCGCTGTTGTGAATTTAATTAGCGCTATTGCATAGTGGTTTTAGCACTTTTTCAAGTCTGATGCTATGGTATAGCTGCTTTAGCGCTATTGTTTTTGTAGCGCTATTGAGTAGTTGATTGAGCGCTATTATTGTGAAGTAGCGCTATTGTTGGTTTAGCGCTATTACATAGTTGGTTTAGCGCGTTTGTGATAGTATTAGTGCTATTGTGTTCAAAATAATACTTATGTGTAGGAAGATAGAGGCCCTAGTGTGTGTTAAAAAGGATCTCTTGATGTCAATGATGAATGGATGGAGATGTGAGGTGAGAGTTGTTTTGAACCATAGCAGCCCTGATGAGACTTAGGTCATTAGGATAAATGTCTGTTGGAGTCTAGGTGTGCCATGATTGCTTACCTGTTGAGACCCAAAGATACTTGATCAAAGTATATATTGATAGTCTATGTTTAAACTTAAGAAGGTTTGAAATAAAACAACTGATGGTGATGGTTGATGCATGTTTGTAGGAGGATCTATGCGTCTTACAGATGCGCGAGACATCCCGTGACATAGGTGTTGCGCGATCGTTTGACAGAAGCCAAGGTGGATTGTATTGCAGTGATATACCTATATGACGTTATGTATATGCCCGTGATTTGGATGAATCATGGGTTGATCACAACATTGGCCGAGCGATGGCATAGTGCGACATGTACGTTTCAATTGGCACAGGGGGAGATGATAGTGACACTGGAGGATGTATGGTGCATCTTGCGCATTCCTATTTGAGGAGAGCTGGTGAGCTATGGCCGAGCATGGGGGACATTAGCAGTGCAAAGGTTTTTTGAGGATGTCTTTATTGATGATGGGTCGATAGCCTGGGAGGATATAGAAGCCTTATATGAGCCATTATTAGCAGTGGTATTAGGGATTGTTGGGGGACTGTTGTGTCCACATTGACGATTGCATGGACTTGTCGCTGGTTGGGGTCAGGCGATTGAGCAGATGATTATAGAGGGGACCTAGTTTGCATGGGGACCATGCGTGCTATCACACTTATATCAGGATCTACATGAGGTAGCATATCGAGTGAGGGGCTCATTGGGAGTGGGGATCACTCTACTACATATATGGGCCTGGGAGCACTTACCTATTACCCGAATAGTCAGTTTGAGATTCCGAGTAGTCGACCAGGCATATGTATATATGTATGGAGGTATGATGAGTTAGCCCCACCTGGGGAAGTTAGAGTGGTGGTGGTGGGCACTGGATGACTTGGATACAATGATCTTGAGGTTGTATATTGAGTGTGAGTCGTGGAAGGATGATGCGGAGACATTTCTGTATGTGTTCATGACACGATACCTCATTGGTAGGATGGGCCTACAATGTGGAGAGACAGTTGCCTGGTAGGGTGTTGAGATAGTTTGGGTGGAGGCAGGGATTGCCTAGTGGTTCGGGAGAGTATGCACGGGTAGTCTGATAGAGGTACCTATGGCAGCCAATGCTACCATATGATCAGGCATTGGCAGAGTTCCGCACCTTACAAGAGAGACCATGGAAGATGAGGCTAGGGGTAGTAGATGGTGGGGTGTCAGAGGAGTACATGTAGTATATTGCGGCACATCTGATTCCTCGGATATCAGATCTGGCAGAGCCGATTCCAGATTTTGAGGAGGATAGGGGATGGAGATGGAGGAGGAGAGGAGGTCACAAAGTAGTAGGTGGATGGGGGAGAGGGGATGGTGGTGGTGGGGATGGAGGAGGTGGTGATGGAGGAGGAGGAGGAGGGGGTATTGGGTTTGGAGGAGGTGGGGGTGGTGGATGATTACAGTAGAGAGGGAGAGGTGGGCAACCA
The DNA here is from genome assembly GCF_030272615.1 of Cryptomeria japonica. Taxonomy (NCBI): domain Eukaryota; kingdom Viridiplantae; phylum Streptophyta; class Pinopsida; order Cupressales; family Cupressaceae; genus Cryptomeria; species Cryptomeria japonica. The sequence goes on from NC_081410.1 coordinate 509,050,123, forward strand.
TTGCGGCTATCTCAGGGACCTTTGATGCAGGGAGGCATGAGATTAGGTGGCAGGGCTGCAAGTGAGGGATAGGCACCTATGGATACAAGGGAGGGAGCGACTAGAGAGGGAGCCACTAGAGAGGAACCTATGGATATGGGTGAGGGAGCTATAGGAAGAGATCTACAGGATCATATGATACTATTTTTGCAAACGCGGCTCGAGGATATGGAGGTAGAGGTGGTGGCTAGAGATGTGCAGCTATTTGCTCGAGAGTCAGAGCTGACTGTGGTGCTGCGGGAGAGGGATGATGCAGTGGAGAGATAAGCAGAGCTGCAAGAGAGAGTCCGAGTTGGAGTAGGAGAATAGGGTCCTACTGGGGAGGTGATGAGGGAGATTCAACATGCACAGGCAGAGATAGATTATTGGCGAGGGTTATACAAGCAGGTGGTGCCAGCTAGTTAGCGAGCACTGAGCTATTCCCATATGTGGTAGGTGAGACCAGAGCGGTCTTAGAGGATACAGAGAAGTGGTGGTGTGATGGGTCCTCCATGGATAGATAGATCAGGTGGTGCAGGGGCTAGTGGGGGAGCAGGTGGTGATGGTGGTGTAGCATCCGGTCAGAGTGGCATCTGAGAGAGCATTTTGTATGCATGTTTTTACATTGTCATTTTGGACTGTGTCTTGGATGGCTCTTGGTAGCCAATATTTTGGACTTCATTGTACTCTGATACATGTATATTTGTGGCGATATGATATGATATATGAGGAGATCCGATATTTTGTGCTAATATGCATTGTGATGACATGCATGGATGCTTATGCAAGATGATGATTTTATGACTTTATGCTCAGATGGATAGTTGTACTTGCTATATGTATGTGTTTATGAGATGATTCCTATATGCATGTTTTATGATGATTTATTCTTACATGATGACTATTTGCATTTTTGTTTATGAATGTGATGCTAATATGTGGATGCAGGTGGATATATGTGTTCATGATATGGATGATGTAATGTCTTATGTATGTAATGCCATGATGGTTATGTATGCATAGTGAAATGATAATTATGATGGTACTTTGGATTTTATGTTTTTGATGAGATAATGAGATAATGATATGTAATGATGTTATGCTATAATGTGGTTTTAAAATGAATGATTTTATATATGCAAATGCATCTAGATGTCTATTAGATGAGTGCAATATGGATAAACAAATGTAAAATACAAATGTTTAAATGATGATTTCTAAATGAATGCATATGGATAATATATGAACTTATGTGGAAACAAATGGTTTTATTATGATTCTAAATGGTGAAAAATATGATGAAGTGAAATGATAATGTAATGATAATGCAACTTATGGGTAATGAATAACTGCACCTTCATGCATTGTAATGAATCCTTAAATGAAATGCAATGAATGAGTATAAGAATATACTAAATGAATGCACTTAACTAATGGATAGATAAATAAATGTATGCAACTATGGAAATCTAAACAAATGCATGGTACACGTTTAAATGATGATAAATGATGATTGGTAACTGATACGAAATGAATGCATAATAATGGCTTGGATGCGTATGAACAAGGTGTTTGCCATGTTTTTTATTGATTTTGATGTTTTTGAAATGTTTTTGGATTTTGTGAGATAGTTTTTCAATTTTTTGGGTATTTTGATGATTGTTTTGAATGTTTTTGGAGTTTTTGGAAGACAATTTTTCGAATGTTTTTTGGATTTTGTGAGATAGTTTTCCAATGTTTTTGGATATTTGAGATAGTTTTGAATGAAGAACTCAATGAATCACAAAATAATGTAGAATTCACTTCCATCAACTAGATTAAGGGCATTGCCCCCAGTTTTAGACATGACTTATGAAAAAGCGAGATGTGAGATGCATGAAGTACTATCCTTGATTGTAGATCAATAACAAGCCATGGTTTTGGACTGATGGATGAGTGAATGTAGTGAATATGATCACAACAAGTTTGAAAGACAATGGAGCCATAGCCTTTACGAGTGGCACCTGTTTGCTAGGTTTTCACCATCGCACTTACCCAGGGTGCCACCGGAGTGGTTGTTCACCGTTTGGATGCATGATTTTTCTTTACTATTTTGATGTTTTCGTATTTTCTTCAAGACATTTATCTGAATGTTTTTTGGTGTTTTTCTAGTATGTATGGGAGATTGATGCTTTGTGCAGCTCATGTATAAAACTTTTTAAGGTGCATGTTGTTGATTGGATCTACTAGCGGTTCTCCTTCTAAAGTAGCCAACTGATATGCCCCGGACCCAAATAAGGTAGTGATAACATATGGACCCAGCTAGTTTGATTCAAACTTTCCCTGATGTTCTCTGTTTGGTTGGTTACGAGGATTTTCCCTAAGGACAAGATCACCTACCTCAAATGTATGAGGTCTAACTCAGTGATTATAGCTCGTCATGCATTGTTGATTGGTTTTGGGGTGGGTGTATCTAGCTTGTCGTTTCTCATCAAGTATCTCTAAGTCCTAACGATGTGTTACTTTGTATGCTTCATCATCTATAAGATTATGCAAGGAAACTCGTGGAGATGGTATCTCAACCTCAATAGGTAAGATAGCTTCAGCGCCATAGACTAGTGAGTAGGGAGTTGTGCCTGTAGGGGTTCAAATGCTAGTTCGATATGCCCATAGTGCTGGATTCAATTGGACATGCCAATCACGGCTGGCATCATTGACTGTTTTCTTGAGGATTCCTAATATGTTCTTGTTTGATGCTTCGGCCTGACCATTGCCTTGCGGGTAATAGGGAGTGGAAAAGCAGTATTGGATGTGAAACATCTCACAAAGTTCACGAACATCCTGATTTTTGAAAGGAAGCTCATTATCTGTGATGATAGACATGGGTACACCATACCGACAGATGATGTAATTAAGGATAAATGAGGCGATCTACTTTGCGGTGACTTGGGTAAGTGGAACAGCTTTGATCCACTTTGTGAAGTACTCGGTGGCGGTAATAATGAATTTGTGGTTGTTGGATGAAGATGGATGGATTTTACCCACAAGGTCAAGTCCCCATTGACAAAAAAGGCCATGGTGTTGTGATTGGTTGCAATTGTTGTGCTGATGCATGTATCAGATCTCCATGAACTTGGTATTTCTTGCATTTTCTGACAAAATAGTAGGAGTCTTTTTCCATGGATGGCCAATAGTATCCAGTGCGCATGAGTTTCTTGGCTAGTGACGGACCGCTTGCATGAATTCTAAAAATTCCTTCATGTACCTCTTCCAAGGCCTTTGTTATCTCATCCTGTTCTAGACATCGAAGGAGAGTACCATCAAGACTGCGTTGGTATAGGGTTTTAGCAATAATGGTATATCGAGCTGTTTGGCGAATGAAGGTTTTACATTGGTTATTTGATTGGTCAGGAGGAAGAGTGTGATCGTGGAGGTAGGTGTAGAACTCACTATACCATGGGGATTCGAAACTGATAAGGTGACATATCATCTCAGATTTGGGGATATCATAAGCAGGGATCCAAAGTTGTTCGACCAAGAACTCGTAGCGTGTTGAATTATATGGAAGATCTAGGAGAGATGCAATGGTAGCCATAGCATCAGCAACTTGATTCTGATCTCTGGGTATTTGCTCAAAGGTGATAGTAGTGAATGATGTTTTTAATTTGTCCACCATTTGTTTGTACGATATGAGTTTGTCATCCTTGGCCTGATATTCATTTGTTGCTTGTCGAATGACTAGTTGGGAGTCTCCATATACTTGTAGTTCTTGTAACTTCCATTGTATGGCTAGCTTGAGTCCAATGATCAAGGCCTCATATTCAGCTATGTTGTTTGTACATGGAAATGTGATCCTATAAGACTTTGAGATGCTGTCACCTTGAGGTGTGATAAACAGAATGCCTACCCCCGAGCCATGCCTAGTGTATGAACCATCAAAGTATAGTTTCCATGGTTGTGCTGCTGTGATCATGAATATCTCTTCATCTGGAAAATTGGAAATGAGAGGATGATCACCCATGAGGGGAGCATCGGCCAACTGATCTAAAATAACTTGACCCTTGATAGCCTTACGGTCCATATACTCGATGTCAAATTCACTTAGAATCATCATCCATTTGGTCAAGCAGCTTGTTAATGCTGCTTTGCTGAGTAAGTATTTTAGTGGATCAATATTTGCAGTGAGCTGAACTTTATGTGTCAACAGGTAGTGCCTTAGTTTAGTGGCTGCCAAGATTACTGCTAGGCAAGCTCTCTTAATAGGTGTGTAATTAAGTTCATAGCCAACCAGTGTGCGAGAGATGTAGTAAACAACACACTCTTTCCCTTCTGCATTGTGTTGTGCCAATAGTACACCCAATGTTGTACTTGTTGTTGATATATAGAGTAGTAGAGGCTTACTCGGATCTGGTGGGATCAATAATGGTGTATTTATGAGACAATCTTTAAGCATCTAGAATTCTTGCTCACGTCTGGTATCCCATTGAAAGTGGATGTTCTTGTGTAATAGGTGTGTAAATGGGTGACACTTATCTGCCAGTTGTGCAATGAATCTTCGGATGGACTAAAGGCTCCCTTGTAATGTCCTTAGCTGACTGATGTTCTTTGGCGATGTCATGTCCATGATTACTTTGACCTTTGCTAGGTCGACCTCAATGCGTTTGCTTGAGACAATGTATCCTAGAAGTTTCCATGTGGCTACTCCAAAGACACATTTCTTTGGGTTGAGTCAAACATGATATTGTTCTAGTCTGTCAAAGATTTTCTTTAATATTTCTAGATGACCTTCTCTTGTGAGTGATTTTGCCAATAAGTCATCAACATAATCTTCCATTATAGTATGTATCATGTCATGGAAGATGGTGGTTATTGCTCGTTGATAGGTCGTTCCTGCATTCTTTAGACCAAAAGGCATTACAGTCCAGCAGTATGTTCCCCATGGACATGTGAAGGTTGTCTTATGTTGATCCTTTGGTGCGATCTTTATCTGATTGTACCCGAAAAAACCATCCATGAGTGAAAGCACGACATGTCATGCTGTTAGGTCCACTATTATGTCGATGTTTGGTAGGGGGAAGTCATCTTTAGGATATGCTTTGTTCAGATCTCTAAAGTCAGTATAGATACAGATGCCCCCATTTGGTTTGCCGACAGGAACAATATTGGATATCCAATTTGCATAATCAATTGGTCTAATAAAACCAGTATCTAGGAGTTTCTTAAGTTCTTTTTTGACTAGTACAACAATCTAAGGATGCATCTTGCAAAGCTTTTGCTTGATAGGTTTGGCTCCTTCTACGATGGTGAGGTGATGCATGACTAAATCAGGATCAAGACCAGTCACGTATGCATATGACCATGCGAAGTTGATCTGATGCTTCTAGAAGAACTCTACAAACTTAGGCTATTCCTCTAGAGTTAAAAGAGAGGCCAGATGTATGTGGTGAGGAGTCTCAGGAGTCCCTACGTTGTATTCTTTTGTCTCTTCAATGAGAATTGTTGATCGTTCCTACTATGTACTAGAGGGGAGAATGTCAAACCTTTCATCCTCTGGTGCCCCAAAGAGGTTTTCACCATTGGATACGCTCTTTCTTTTTACTTTTGTGAGATCAAATAGGGCTACAGTGTGGTTTTCACTGGAAGATCCATGTTTTATTGTTATATTTTTGTAGCTGAAAGGTTTGGCATGCACCCCAAAGTATGTTGTGCTATTAAGTTCAATGGCAAATCCAACTTTGTGATCCCTGCTTGGTATGTTATCCCATAGTTCCAAAAATTCAATGATCGCCTCATCATTTTGGAAACGGTCAAGACATGGGGGATTAGGTTGGTTCCATTCGATGAGTTCAGGATGGATAATGGGAATTACCTCATTGATTAGGTTAAGTTCATTAGATGTGTCAGTGAGGGTTAAGACGTTATGGTGAAGGTCATTGATGGTACTCTCCTTCTCAGAATCAGGCGTAGGATGTGACATAGGGTCTTAGGAAGATGTTTCCAGCACAGGAAGGTCTTTATCTATGCTTCTCCGTAAATAGGGATGTCTTTGTGGGGTGGAGGTAGTGATGTGTCTTCCTCATTTGAAATATTAAGCTGGATGGAATCAAATTCCCATTCATGTGAGTCAGTCTCTGAGTCGCTTTCCAATATCCAATTACTATACCATACTGGGATGTCCTTTAAGTTAAACACTGCAGGTGTGATCGGTTTTGTAGATGAAATGATTGGTGTTGCAAGAAGGATTATGGGGATCAATGAGTCTGATACAGGGAGTATTGGTAGTGTTGAATCTACTGCTTCTACTGGAACTACTGGTGTCATAGATACTGCTATGGGTTCTGATACAGTTGCTACTGCTAATGGTGCTATTGATGTTATTGTTGCTATTGATGGGGTTACTGGTTTGATTGGTGGGATGATGGGTGTTGTAGATGGTTTTGCTTGGATTTTTAGCCTCAATGGGGTAGTTGCTATGGCATTTGACATTGCTTTTATAACCAATGGTGACCTCTTTGTAATAGGTTGATATAGTGGTTTGTTGGGTTTCCCTTTGAATCTGAGCTTAGGAAGAATCTCCTTTTCAAAGCCTAGGCCAGTGTTATCTTTGGGTTTTAATTCCAGCTGTAGTGGTTCATCTTGTCCTTGCTTGCAAGGTCCTAGAGCACTTTGACCATCATAACCCATTCTTTGCATAATAAGAAGACCTTTGCCATACTGATCTGTGGGAATCGGTGGTGATGGGATCTTTATAGATCCATTCTATTAAGTCGTCATCTCTAGTCTCTTCTTCTTGACTCTTTCCAAGGATAAATGGCATCAAAGTACATGCTGGTTTGACCAATGGCATTTGAAGTAACCATTGACGTTTGCCATGTCTTCTAGGAAAAGTAGGCATTTGTCCAACACAAAATAGTTGGCTCAAATTGTACTCCCCCGGACCTTCCTCTGCTATCTTCATCTTGAGCTTTTCTTGCTTGGGTATAGTGGTGTTTGAACTGGAAATAGAGGTTGGACTTACGTATGATGTGGAGGAGATGGCTTCTCTATTGTTGGGAACAACAATCTCTGGTTGATGACTTATATTATGACAATATGCAAAGGGGTTTGCATCACCCAGGATTGTGATTTCTACACCATTATGCGGGAACTTGATACACTAATGGTAGGTGGATGGAACAGCTTGCATGGCGTGTATCCAAGGTCTTCCTAACAATAAATTGTATGGTAGAGGAAGGTCCAGAACTTGACAGATGATGTGTTTCACCACAGGGCCCACTCAGATTGGTAGCACAATAACTCCTTTGGATGAACGTTCTACATCATCATAGGCTTTGATTGTGATCTTCTTGCGGGGATCCACTGATTCAATTGCATATCCCAAAGCTATGACTAATTGTAGTGTACAGATATTCAGGCCTGCTACATTATCGATCAAGACTTGCTTGATCCTATGTTGGTTGATAAACCCTTCAGTGTGTAGTGAGGCATTGTGAGGTTGTTGGAAGGACGAGTTGTCACTTTTAGAGAAAGTGAGAGAAGGTGATGACCTTATGTTTCCAACCATGGCTTGGAATTGATCTGTATTTAGGTTTGCAAGGACTAATGCCTCTTGGAGAGCTTGATCCAAAATTGTTTTATGGGATGGAGATAGGCGCAATAGCTCTAAGAGAGATATCAGTGTGGGTGTTTTGTCTAACTGTTCCACAAGGTTATACTAGTTTGGGATAGATGGGGTGCCTTGTGGAGTTGCTTTTATGGTAATCTTGTTGCAATGTGTAACAACATTGCAAGTGGAGCTAAGATTTTTGATGGTAATAGTTGCAATCTGTTCACTAGCATCATATAGGTGATTCACAGTGTAATTATACATGGCTTGCATATAATCAGTAGTATCTGTGTTTCTCCCTCAAGTGGAAGGACCCCTTTGATTTTGTGATGGAAGTGGACTTTTAAACATGAGATGATCATTGTTTGTTGTCTTAGGGTCATGTCCTTCAATTTTGATTTCACCTCGGTCAATAAGATCCTGAATAAGATCTTTCAATCTATGAAAATTGCTTGCCTTATGCCCTTTCCCTTTATGGAAATTGCAATGTTCAGTATCCCTCCACCATGAAGGTTTGACTTGAGGTTCATAATTTGATGTTTTGGGTAAGGTAACTAGATTTTGAGAAGCCAACTGATGTAACACTATTTCAATGGGTTCCCCTAAGGGATTGTATGTTCGTTTTGGTTTAAAATTTTGTTGACGTTGTCTAGGTTCCTCTTGAGATGTGTTGCATCCTTGATTTGGAGGAGCAACTATGTTTTTCTTGGGTGGGGGGTTCTGTCCTACAAATCGAACCACAGGTTGTGTACTTTTGATAGTTCTTGCATCCACAACCCCATTGTTGATGACATTTTTTTTTTGTTCCAGAATTGAGGCTTGTCATCATTGAAGTGCAAGCGAGGGCCATCCTTTGGCTCATGTATATCTTGATAAACCCTTTTTTGATGAGAGCCCACTCACATTTTAAGCCTTTCGTGATCATGTCATTGAAAGAGTCTATGTCTTTTATGTCTAGGTGAAATTCCATTTCATCATTTAAGTTGGAAATAAATATTTCCACTAGTTCTTGTTCAGGTAACTCAAGAGAATGTTTGCCAGACATTTGATGCCATCGTTGCAGAAAGACTGAAAATAGCTCACCTAGTTTTTGTTTAGTGTTCCATAGATCAGCCATTGTGATATCACGGCAATGTTGTGTGAGTAATGTGCCAATAATTTCTAGATGAGTTCCTCAAATGTCCTAATGCCACCTGGTAATCGAGAAAACCATGATGTGGTTGTTCCTCCAAATCTTTGGGAAAAAAGTCGCATTAGGTATGTGTCTTCGTATGCCACTTCGAGGCAAGATGAATGGAATTCTCTAACATGATCACGAGGATCTCCTTTTCCTCTATTCTTTTCAAACTTGGGTGTTTCAAACCCTCACGGAAAAGGTGGCATATGAAGATTCCTATCAAATGGATAGGGACAAATGTCATTAAGTGAAAATTGATTGGTTCTTACACCACTATGAAGTTGTTGGGTGATATTTTCGACTTGTTGCCGCAACATGTCTATTTCATTTGGAGGAGGAGGTGGGGGATTACCTTGATGAAGGTTATATCTGATGTGATCTCGACCTCTTTCATCATCATTATGACTTTGGTGTTCTGATGCTTGTCCTAGTTGTGCAACGTCAAAGTTAGAGGGTAGTTTAGCCCCCTCTTGAGAAAGTCTTAAAAAGTGAGCATCAGCATTGCTCCTGAGTATTTCGTCAAAAAGTCTATTAAAGAGAGGGTTGTGTTGTGCCCTTTCTATTACTGCAGGAGTAGGAGTACTTGGATTTTCGTCATTTGTGTTTCCTCCAAGGGCATCTTGGAATTCATTAAGATTTTCCTCCTCTTCCTCTTCTATTTCTTGTTGTCTAGACCTAGATCTCGTATGAGCCATTTTTTTTCAAGTTTTTGTTGAAGTTTGATGAAAATGATGATGAGTTGGTGGTGAAATGAAAGATTGATTGTTTGGTGAAGTGCTTTGCATACAGATCCCTAGCACTAAAGGTAGATGTTACCAAAGTTCTTTCTTGAATTGCTTGTTGCATTGGATTGACAAAGTTTGATGTGATAAGGTGTAGAGGAATCTGAGATGTATTACAGACTCAACTACCTAGTAATGAGAGGATGCACTCATAGACTAGTTTTAACCTGCGTAGAAATGTCTCTTAGGATGAGTTTATCCTAGATGTAGAGACACTCTAAAAGTCATGTGTTGTGTTTGATTCAATCAATATTGAAATAGAACTTATGAAAAAAACCTTTTGATGTTTTGAGAGTTGGAATGGATTTGATGAGATGTGAATGTGATAATGGATGAGATGTTCAACTTTCAATAGAAACTTTGTGTTACAAAAGGAACAAATTCTTCCTTTGCTTGTTCAGGGGTTGGTGGTTCTACCCTAGCTGAGTTATATGTGATACAAATAGCTAGAAAGAAAGCAGGATTGATCTTGCCTCCCTTATTTTGATGATAACTCAAAGCTCTATATTGAGTAAAAGCTCTGCGGTTTAATGATTCTGGATCAAATTTGTTTGATTTCCCTTGAAGGTAAAGATGCATGTGACCTAAGAAGGTTCTATGAGAGACAAATATTTGTCTATTAAGATAGAAGAATTTCCTCCTTTTGATAAAAGCCTTTGAGCTTAATGGTTTTTTCTTCAAGTTGATATGTTGATGAAGATTATTCTTTCTCAAGATGTGAAGAATGGTCATATAGTTTGATACTTTTGATTATTGCTCTTTATTTTTGATCTTCTGTGTTTTTGAAAATGTTGGTGTTGGATGAATACTTGTTTTGGATTTTGGTTTTTATGATGTTTCTTTGACAAGAAAATAAAGCAAGCACACAAACACAAGAATGTTGCCTCAAAAGGCACACATAAGTATGGGTCTAGATCAACCCAATCTTTGGACTTTTTATGACTCTTTCCTCCAAATGTATTTTAGGTGTTTCCAAAGCCTGAAGTCGGCTCAATTTGCACTGGTCTTGACTCAAAAAAAAAAAATACTTCAAACACTTTTTATCCCTAAGGTCAAATGGCCAATTGTTATAATTTCAGCCCACATCTTGATATTTATTTGACTTTGGTACTACATACCTTATGAATCCCGTTGTGGCAGGTAAGGATGTGATATACTAAGTCTTGTGTGAGCATAACAAATAGATTATCCCTATGATGGGGGAGTCATCACTTTTATCGGGATACAAGTAACCTTTCAAAAATCTATGTTTCTACTTAGGGTAATATGTATGGTGAGTATCTTGGGAGCAAAACCATCTATGCTTTTGCACTGAATTTATCACAAATATCCTTAATCAGTAGAACAGGTGGGCTACTACTTAAAAGTGTATAGTAATTTTTGATGTTTTTGGACATAAGTTCATTCTACAGTGACTCACTTAAGAGCCATGTAAATTGTGGTGGGGCCCATTTGTCCTTTCAGCAAGTTACACTGTAGGAACAACTATACCCAAGGCTACAACTTTCGCTCTCACCTGATTTCTATAGCAGCTTAAAGGATTTACTGCGCGAGGTCGTTCGAAAGAGGGATGTGTCTCTTGGTAGGCCTCTTTTAAAAAGATAAAACTTGAGTGTTACTAACACTTTTCTCTTGCACCTAGGACCACGAAAGCCAAGGGAGAGGATAGTGTGTGTTAGAAGTAGGACCACTCGACCAACTCTTTTGCACAAGTGTGCCAAACATAAAATACCCTTGTTCTTTTTAACTTGCATTGCAATGATGTTTTATCTAATTGGAGATGTTTCTCCAACAACCATGATTTTCTTTTTAACTTCAAAGGCAATATGTTTGAGTAAACTAGAATTTGAAATCCTAGTCAAATTAATGAAAAACACGTTTGCATGAAGTAAAATCGTTTTTCAAAAAAATGAGACAAGGTGATTGTTCTTTTTACTTGCACAAAATCAAAATGTTGATTGTGAATTTTTAATTCTGGATTGATGCAAGGAAATCAAATTTTTGTGTTGTTGATTTTATGCACCAAAAAGAGAATGAAGCCTAACTTGCAAGAAATAAAGGTTTGTTTTGTTGATTTTAAGCACCAAAATGAAATTTGAACCCTAACTTGCAAGAAATAAAGGTTTGTTTTTGTTGATTTTAAAAGCACCAAAAGAAGTGTTTTTGATTGTTAAGTAACAAAAGGGGTTAGTTTAAAACCTGCACATGAAATGAACAGTTAGAAAAATCTGAAAAACATGGTGGGCTTCCACAAGCCTAAAAAAAAATATTATCGGTTACAAGGCCTTTCTTTTACAATGTTCTGTTAGAATAGCGCTACTCTGTGTGATAACTGAAGCACTACTTAACACAAACAAGCTAAAGTATAGACAAATGCGCTAAACTAAAATATGTAAACAACAATACAAGAGCGTTGAAGTATGGACAAACACGCTAGTTAATAAGAAAAAGTGCTATAATATGGGCAATAGCGGCAAATTTGAGAAAATAGCACTAAAGCACAGGAAAAAGTGTCAAAGCGTGGGCAAAAGCATCAAAGCGCGACCTGTGTGTCAAGCTAAATAGTCAAAAAGTTAGTTTTGTAAAAATAAAAATGTTGTTGGGTGTTGGATTCACGTTGGGTTCACCAAATGATGCTTTGCAAAATGGAGCAAGCTTAGACTAAAGTTTGTGGTCGTATAACACACAAAAACAAAGATTCAAAGGCAAACATTAGTGTTAATCAACCAAAAACTAGTCTAAGTAGGCATACCAAAAGAGACACTAAAAACAAAGTAGAGCATTTAACTATGAATAAAAATGAAAGAAGACATCTCCAAATGCCTTCTACCATGCTCTTAGCTCCTTCTCCCTTGTTCCTCTCCTCTCCAAGTTCCAAATTAGTGTAGCTCTGAGCAGCTTTTTGCACTATGGATGCTTATGGAGGTTCAAGATTGTAGATGATTATGAAAAGTATGCAAATGCAAGCTGAATAACCAAATAAGGATGAGTTATCTAAATGCTATTTGTTAATTTTAACCAAAAGAGTGAATATGAGTAAGATATGCTAAATGCTCTCTAAAATTCTCTATAACTTAGATGCATACAAGTTTTAAGGATCTGGATTATGAAGAAATGAGCTCTATTTATAGGAAAAATGGAGCAATGGATGGTTGAGGTTGAGTAATCTTAAGAAGGGTCAAGATTGAATGGTATTCAATTCATGTGAAGGCTTTCAACCCAATCCCAAGATGACAAGTGTCAATATGAGATAGGTTGAGAGGAGAGGGAATAAGCATTAAATGCTTGACATGACTTGAGAGTTAACTTAGGATTTAAGGTCAAGGTTGGGTTGAGTGAATAAATTCTTTATTCAAAAAATAAAGCTTTTATCCAATGGATAAACTCTTGTGCAAAGGTAAAAGGGATAACCATGGTAAAAGCAATAAATGCTTGAGGAGACACACAAGTCACATGAGGGTTGAGTTAGGGGTTAACCATAAATGGTCATGTAAGAGCCATAAGTGGTTTGGAGGACTCTAGAGGTTAATTTGTTGAACACACAAAGCATTTAACGCTTTTCAAAGACTTTTAAGTCTTTGAGAAGTGACTCCAAGTTGCTTTGGAATGTGACAATAATTAGGGGATGGATTAGGCTAATTGATTAGGATTAGATAGGTTCTAGAAGAATTTAGGAAGGGGATTTAGGAGGCAAGTGGGAGATGTAGGAAAATGCAAGTGGGGGGAATAAATGATTTAAATAAAATGTTTTATTTAATTTATTTAAAAGAAGAAAGGGGATTGAATTGAATAAATAGAATTTATTCATTTAATTGATTGTGAGTTTTGGTTTAATGAATTAATTAAAAGAAATTAAATAATTTATTTAATTAATAGGAGAATGACTTGAAGATGAATTAATTAAATATTAATTTAATTAACTGATGGATAGTCGGTTTTTAATCAAATAATTAGCAAATATTCATTTTAATTAAAATGGATATATTTATGTGACTACACTTCTGTTACATTTGTTGGTTTGAACTTTGTCATTGAAGTACTAGAAGTCTACCCAACTATTTTTACAATTTCCATGCTGTCGGTTGTGGTAATAACTTTGCTTTCCTCTCTCTCAAGAGGATTTTTTTGAGTATGCATTTCTATTAGCAAAGATTTAGGCTTTTCAGCTTTTGTTGGTAACACTGTCTCGATCTGAACCTGTGTCTCAACCTATTTCTATTTTGGTTTCTCCATCTATGTCTTAGAGGGTTTCTCTAAGCTCTCAACTACCAATTTTTCAGATGTAGTCTCTGTATGCACTTCTGGTTTCTCTGTATTTACCTCTTATTGTTTTTCAGTTTCATTTACCAGTGCTTTAGATGGTTTCTCAGTGGTGTCCTCTGTCGGTTTCTATGTATCTATAGGTTTTTCAATGCTTATATTTACAGTCTCGCTAACTGCAACCTCAACATCTACAGTCGGTGGCTCAGTAGCCGCATCTTTCTTCTTATCCTCAGTTGTCTCTTTGTCCACCACAATGTTTACCTCTTGGGTGTCGATATTCATAGTGTACAAAACTTCAGACTCAGGATTTGTATCCTCTTGAGGAGTCTCCATACTCTCTGTAGCTGGTTGAGTGTCAACGGTTTCTATCGGTGGAGTATTAGAAAAAGGTGGGGGTAAGTTATCAGTTATTTTTAGGTTTGAAGTTACACCTTCCTTACCTTTCCCCTTATCCCTATCCTTTTGATAGACTCTGATAGTCTTAGGTCTTTTAAGTTCTTCCTGTTTCTCCTTTTCAACAAAGAATATGTCCCATTGATCTACAGTCTCTTCAGAAATTTCATTCATTCTTCCTGCCATCAGTGCTACATGTTGATTACCGGTTGAGAATACTATCCAGTTGGCCTCACTGATTAATTGATCAATCTCTTTAGGTGAGTTCACTGGGTGAACTGCAAGTAATTTCTCAATTTTTATTTTCTTATCCAACTCAAAAATAGCTACCCTTCTAGATTCAAGTCTTCTGTAGAGATCAGTGGGTATTTCATCAACAATTTCCATCAAAAATTTCTTGTAAATGTCCAAGTGTAAGATTACACTATTTTCTATGCTTTCTCTGTCATTAGTGGAAAGTGTGTTATATAGTTTGGTAATGTTTTTCAACTTTCCATCCTCTATTATTTTACTTAAGAGTTTTTCAAGTGGAGAAATGTCTTGTTTTACCTTCTTCTTCTTTGGAGTTAGCTTCTTAACTGGAGGCCTAACTGCCTATTGCTTTTGTCTTGTTCTCTTGGGTGTAGGTGAGGGTGTCGGTGAGGGTTTTCTTTTCCTTTCTACCCTTTTGAATACCACTGGTATATCACTTTCAGAAGAAGATGCAACTGGTGAAAGATGAGTTTCCAGTTGAAGTCCTTCCAACTCACTTTCCTTAATACCAGTTTGCTTCAATACATCTTGCTTAATTGCTTTAGCTTGTCTAGTTCCCTTCCTCACTGTTTGTTCAACTTTCTTAACTCTTTTCTTAGACTGAATACCACTCAATTTTTTCTACATTTCTAAAGACTTTCTCTGATGGTTCCTTTGGTGCTTCAAGGAGGGCTTTTGCATAAGTTTCAATGATGTTATCATATGTTTCATATCCCATTTCAATTGCCCAGATAGTCCTAGGGACAATTGCTTCCATCCAAGTTGTAATCATCTTTCTTGATTACAAAACATATTTCCTTTTGATATTTATCCACAATTGCTTGAGATAGCCTAATTCTTGTCTTCATTCGAGCCTTTAGTGCTTGAAAATGTTCATTTATATTTTTCTCTCTATTTTCTCCCATGTTGTTTAATGTATCCAATAGTTGCTTTCCTACCAGTATATCAAAGCCAAAGTCTTTTCTACCAATACCAGGTACTTCCTTAGTAATGTACAACATCAAACATACAAGCAAATTTCCAAATCTAAAAGTTCCTTTCTTGTCTCCTTTGATCTTCTTTAGATTGTCTATCAATTCATCTTTAAGCCATTCACAGATGTCAATCTTAGCATTGTTGTTCACTAAGTCATAAGAATTTTTAATACACAAGCTAGATACTGAGTTTAACCTATTTGCATGTGTGGCTTTGTAGCCAAGGATCATACTGACAAATCTAACATTTATGTCCTTTACATCATTGACTCTAAGTGATCTCTTGTCAAATGTTGTGCTAGTTAGGTCCATTACTGTGTCATTTGAGACCCTTTTAGTTGTGTCAGGCCTGCTACCAGTAGAAGGTAACCCTATTACCACCTTAACTAGTTCTTTGGTGATATTATGGATGGAATCCAACCAAAAGAATTCGCCATGAACTCTACTTAGAAAAATCCTTATAATATCCTTGGGAAAATCTGAGATACTAAGGATTTCATAAAACCTAGGGTTTCCACTATCTTATGTTCCGGTTTGATATTTCCAGATTCATCACATAAAATGGTCTAATACATATTCTTGATTTCATCATCTCCTAATTCCTCTATATGACAATGTATGTATATCTTAGGATCTTCCGCATAAACTACTCCTTTAGGAATTTGAGAGAATGCACCTAGGGTATCATCTTTCTTTGCTATTTCAGGAACAAGTTTGAATATGGGTCTAGGGCACTTGACAACTTCAATCATAGTAGGGTTTGCAATAAATTCGGGACAGGATGAGGAAGCCATAGTTATAAATACCTCAATCTTCCTTAAGGATGAGTGCTTGGATGAACTGCTTCACCTTTTTCACTAAGGATGCCTTTGCTTGGGAATTTTCACGCTCTCAAAGATTTGAATGCTCGGTGAATTAAAAAAGGAGCCAAAACACTTACTTTATAATGTTATTTTCTCCAACTACCACATTTAATGCTTTCTGGTTAAGTCACAACTTAACTCATCTGCCAGTAAAGAAGTAATTCAACTTCTCACCATCAACGAAGGGTATATTAGCATGTTTTTCAGTTTGTTTCTAAACCCCCAAAGGATTTTCCTTCACTTAGATGAAGAGTCTCCTACCGGTGGAGTGATACTTTGTTCTACCAATGGAGGAGTATTCTCATCAATATTCTGATCTGACTTTCTGATCCATTGTTTTGAGAGTTCTTGCTTTACCTCCTCAACCTTTTCTTTACCTTTCAAGCTGGGTCCTTTGTTATTTGCCGGTGGAGTCTTGCTTCTTCAAAATTTTGCAATATGTCCAATTTTGATATGAGAATTACAAGTCACATTGTTTTTCTGAATAGCTTTCCCATATCCTATGCTAGTTTGTGTTCTGCATTGATTAGATAGATGTCAAAATCTTCCACAAACATAGCATCCTCCATTCATTCTGCAATTTTCTGAATTGTGACCAACTTTGTTGCATTTAGAACATTGACCGGTGGGTGCATCAGTGTTCTGATAATTTCTAGATCTACACTGATTTTCTCTATGACCATACTTGTTACAGTTAAAGCATTTTCCATTAAATTTTTAAGCATTAGGTTGTCTTACCAGTTTTCTATGATCATGATTGTTTGCAGTACCAGAGCTTTCACTAACTTCAAAGCCAGGGCCATTAGCATCACCATTTGGTTTCTATTTCTTCAGCATGTCATCAAGTTCTTTTGAACTTTTCTTGAATTTTTCCTTGTGTTGATTTGTAGCAGCCAATTCACTCTCCAAGATTCCTTTCTGTCTCATGATTTAGTTTTGTCAATTTGTGTATGCATCAAATCTATCTTTAACATATCATTTTCATGACAAAGTCTTGTGTTTTTATTTCTAGCATCATTCAGTCTTCTAACCAAGTTCACTTCATTCTTCTTCTGATTTTCAGTTTCTTTACAAAATCTCATAGTCATATCTTGCATCTCAATCTACATTGTACTGTTTTCTTGTCTCAGTTTGTTTACTAGATCATTAAGAGTTTTTTTTTCATTTTCATCATTTTGCATCTTTTCACAAAGTTCTCATCTCTTATTCCTTGCTATAGTGAAATTTTCTTGAAGTCCTTGAATAATATCCTGTGCAGCCTTCAGATCATCTTCAAGTTTTGTATTCTTCACTTTTTTTGCATCATAGTCTGAAAGAGTTGTTTCCAATTGTTTTCTCAAGTTTTCCATCTCTACTAGTGTCAAGATCTTCCTCAAGCTATTAGGCTTTTGAAAATAGAGGACCAGGCTCTGATACCAATTGTTAGGATTTCCAAAGATACTGATGTTGGCAATATAACAGACAAAGGGAGATTGTTGGCACTCCAATTACAATGAGAGATTGTTGGCATTTCAATTAGGATATTGAGAAGGTTGTTGATGATTATGGATATAACTGCTAAAGGATGTTTACTACCTTAATATTATTATTTTGTCATTGATGTCAAGAAATTGATTTTCTAATTCAGTATGATGTTGCTATATCTTAAGAAGTATGATTTGGTGAGTATAAAGATGTCGGTAAAAGACATAGAAAGAATGTGATGAATAAGGGGAGAAATAAGTTATTCAATGGACAACTATTACCGAGTTAGACAATGATGAGATCATGATATTTAGATTGTTTTGATATCCTACGTATGTTGTTGATTGTAAGGTTAATACTACACTACGTTACCGAGCAAATAACCTAGTCGGTAAACCCTAAGGTTATCGCTATTGGTTAATGAAGGCGGTATGTCTACCGAGTGAAGTTTAGTATTTACCGAGTTGCAACCGAGTAATAACAAAATGCATTGAATGAATAAAAGCATTATTTAATGAAGGAGGCTGATGAGTTGGTTATGATTAAATGATTGGTATGCCATGCATGAAGTTTGTTAAAGAATCTATGGCAAAGGAAAATCAAACAGGAAGATCTACAACTCAGATTGAATTGCAATACCCTAGCACAAGTTCCAAGAAATGTATGCAAGTTTGAAGGCGGGGTAAAACATTTTCAGATCAAAGGATACATTGAACTTGGTCAAGTCTGAAGATCTGATGGATATGATTGATCATGGGATATGTGATCAAGGAGATTATGTGGTTGGCATATTGTTTATAAATAAGGAACTGTTGATAAACAATGTATGCGGGCAAGTGTATGCACAAGGGTGCTACATAGTGATTACCGAGCATAGAAGCTTGAAGACCTATTTGAATAACTGAGTATAGAGCCTAGCAGGTGGACAAGATAAGTCCTATGACTAAATTGTATTGAGAAAATAAGAATCTGCTTTAGCATTTTAGATGTGAAGTTGGAGATAGATTTTTATTACTGTTATTTTGTAAAGTGACAGAAAATCTCTTAACCGAGTGGAATTAACAGTCTTAGTTGTAAAACCCTCTAGCAAGGTGACATTCTGATTGAGTGTTTGAAATCATTTAAAGTCACTTCTAACAAGGTGAAGATCCTAACAGATCTGAGGGAAATCCCTTAACCAGGTCACATCTAGCAATGTGTTTGTAATCTTTAACAGGATTTGCTTTTAACCGAGCATACTCTAGAAGAGTATATTTCTTAGTGGGTCTAAAATCCCACAATGGTTTTTTCTATTTGGGTTTCCACGCTAAATCTGGTGTTATGAGTGTTATGATGTTTATATGCTTATGAGTTTGCATGTTTAGTAGTTTATGTTATATTACTCAAGTATATGTTACCGAGGTTGAATTTGTTGTTTTTTATGGAAGATTAAGTTTGTATGATTCACTCCCCCCTCTCATCTTATTAGCTTGGAATATGTACTAAACATTAAGTATCAGAACTATCAATTAGTACCAGAGCTTTGGACTCCGGAAGAAAAAGTTTAAAGGTACTTGAGGCAAAGATCCAAAGATGTACAAGAGGGATGTACTGAAGCTGAACAAGTCAAGTTTCTCTACATGGTAGAAAAGGATGAAGCTGCACCTATCAGGAGTTGGAGAATATGCTGTATATTATCTGGAGAATGATTTCATTACACTGAGCACCTATCCATTGACAATGGAAGAGATAAAGGCAAAGCAAGAACATATCCAAGCAATGATTGAAATAACATCTGCATTGACCGACTCAGAGTTTAATGATCTAGAAGGCTGCAATGATGCAAAGGCAATGTGGGACAAGCTCATATCTGTGTATGGTGAAGATGAACATGTTCAAAAAGAAAAAGTGGATAGTCTAAGAGGACAACTTGAATCTATGAGGATGAATGAAGGTGAGAACATAACCCAGTACAGTACAAGACTAAAGGAGATTGTCAATCAAATCAAAGGAGCAGGTGGAACTATTGAAGAAAAGGATATAACAAGTAAGTTGTTAAGAACCCTTCTACCAGCTTATGCAATCTGAGTCTCTGCAATTAATGAATTGAGGTCTGTACCCAATATGCTAGTTTCTTTAGATGCTACTATTGGTAAGCTACATGCATTTGAGTTAAGTAATTTTGATAATAGTGGGTCATCGGTAAATAAAGTTGAATCTGCATTTAGTTCTTTTCATATTGGCGAATCTAATGATTACAGTAGAGCAAGTGAGAGATTTCACAAGAACATGGAAAAAGTGCACAAACTATATGAGGAAATCAAAAAGCAAGAAGAGTTTGAAGCACTATTAGCTAGAAGGTTACTGAGAGGCAAAGGTAAGTATAAAGGAAAACTACCTTTGAAATGTTTCAATTGTGATAAGATAGGACATGTGGCTTCTAACTATCCAGACAAAGATTCTACTAAAAAGAGAAATTACCGAGATGATAGACAGAAAGATAATCATTACAGAGGCCACTGAGACTTCAGAAGAAGAGATAGAAAGTCATGCTTAATAGCCGATGAGGAATCCAATGATGATAAATTAGATGAAACTGATACAGAGGAAGTAGTTTATGTGGATATCAAAGATGGATCAGATGAAGAAAGGTATGAAGAAAAAGCCCTAATATCTCACATAAATACTAATGATTCATGGATCATAGATAGTGGATGCTCACATCACATGACAGGTGATAAACACAAGTTTGTTATATTAGAAGATTATGATGGAGGCTATGTAAGATTTGGTAATGATGCACCATGTCTGGTAAAAGGTAAAGGATCTATAACACTTCTTGACAATGCAAAATGCAATGATGTTTATTGGGTTGAAGGTTTGAAATACAATTTGTTGAGTGTAGCACAGCTAAAAAATACAGCTTACAGAATAGAATTTCAGAAAGGAATTGTCAAAGTTCATGACAAGCATGGAAAGTTAGCTACTACTGAGACATAAACAAAAGGTAACACATTTTACATTGACTCAACTCAAAATAAGTGTCTATATGCAAAGATAGATGATACCTGGTTATGGCATAAAAGGTTTTGTCATGTAAATTTTGATAATCTGATCAAAATAAGCAAGAAGCACTGAGTAAGAGGTCTACGGAGTCTTGAAAATCTTGAGAATGCTATGTGTCGAGGATGCCAGATGGGTAAAATGACAAGATCAAGCTTTACAAGTAAGTCCTACACTTCGAAGGGAATTTTAGATCTTGTGAACACTAATCTTTGTGGTCCTATGAAAGTTCAAAGTTATTATGGTGATAAATATTTCATATTATTTGTGGATGATTACTCAAGGATGATGTCAGTAATGTTTTTAAAAGAAAAATCAGAAGCTTTTCAAATGTTTAAATAGTACAAGGAAAGAGTTGAAAATGAAACAGGAAGACAACTAAAATGTCTTAGATCAGATAGAGGAGGAGAGTTCACATCTGATGAGTTCAACTTATTCTGCAATGATCATGGTATAAAAAGACAAGTCTCTACACCGAGAACTCCACAACAAAATGGAATTGCTGAGAGAAGAAACAAATCTATTGTGGACTATGCTATAACCCTAATGATTGAAAAGAAAGTGCCACAAACAGTTTGGAGAGAAGCGATAAGCACAACAGTTTACACCCTGAACCAAGTACAACTGAAGAAAGGAACTTTGAAGACACCATATGAGATCTGGTATGACAAGAAACCTAATGTAAGTTATTTTAAAATCTTTGGAAGTAGATGCTATGTTCACAAAGATGATAGAAATGGCAAGTTTGATCAACAAAGTGAAGAAGGAACATTTCTTGGTTATTCTTCTAGAAGTAAAGCATTTAAATGTCTGATCAAATCATCTAACAAAATAGTAGAAAGTGCAAATGTGAAAATTGATGAATTTGTAGAAAGAAATGATGAAGAAAACTCCAAGGAACTAGAAGATTATGAAGGATTTGTCTATGTTCAACTGACAAGTCTTACCGAGAGAACTATTGAAGAAAATGAAGAGAATATCCAGTTATTGAGTGATGAAGAAGATCATATAGAGCCTACCGAGCCTATATTAGCCAAGTATGTTAGAAGAAATCATGCATCAAGCTAGATTATAGGAGATAAGGATGATCCAGTGATGACAAGGAACAAACTGAGACAAAACACATCTGATATTTGAATTTGAACTGAGGATAGTGAAAGAGGCATTTAATAGTGAAGATTGGATAAATGCTATGATAGAAGAGATTGATCAAATCAAGAAGAATGACAAATGGATATTGGTCCCAAGACTGGAGGACAAAAATATAATCGGTACAAAGTGGATTTTTTGAAACAAGCTAAATGAAAAAGGTGAGGTCATTCGAAATAAAGAAAGATTAGTTTGCAAAGGTTATGCCCAAGAAGAATGAATTGATTATGGTGAGACTTTTGCACCTGTGGCAAGACTTGAAGGAGTAAGAACATTGTTGGCATATGCTGCTTACAAGAATTTCAAGGTATATCAAATGGATGTCAAATCTGCATTTATGAATGGTATATTAGAAGAAGAAGTTTTTATTGAACAACCTGAAGGATTTATTGAAGACAAGAATAAAGATCAGGTATGTAAATTGAACAAATCTTTATATGGTCTGAAACAAGCACCTAGAGCATGGTATGAGAGATTACACTCTTATTTGATAAAGATTAGTTTTATAAGGACAAGTGAAAACAACAATATGTACATGAAGAATGATGAAAATGGAATACTGATCTCAGCCATATTTGTTGATGATATTATCTTTTGTGGAAATGACTCTTTATGCAAGAACTTTGGAAATGAAATGAGCAAAGAATTTGAGATGTCATTAATCGGTGAGATAAAGTATTTTATAGGTTTACAAATACTGCAAATGAAAGATGAGATTTTCATTACTCAATCCAAGTACATAAAGGAAATCTTGAAGAAATTTGGAATGGAGGATTCAAAACCAGTAAGTACTCCTATGACTACCAACTGTAAATTATCAAAGAATGATGAATCTGCATTTGTTGATGAGGCACTTTACCGATCCATGATTGGAAAGCTACAATATGTTGTTCATAGCAGGCCAGATATAGCACATGCAGTAGGTATAGTTGCATGATTCTCTACAGATCCCAAAGAAACATACATGACAACAATCAAGAGAATTTTCAGATACTTGAAAGGCACTGAGGATTATGGCTTAGTATATTAGAAAGGAAATGTTTTTGATTTAAAAGTTTATACTGATGCTGATTGGGCAGGCAACATTGATGGCAAAAAAAGCACAAGTGGAGGAGCTTTCTTTTTAGGAGAAAGACTAGTGAGTTGGCTTAGTAAGAAATAAGGATGTGTTTCATAGTCAACAACAAAAGTTGAATACGTTGTTGCAGCATTGAATTGTACCAATATAGCATGGATCAAACAACTATTGGAAGGTATAAATGAGAAAGTTACTGAGCCAGTAACTCTATTCGATGACAATACTAGTGCCATAAACATTTCAAAGAATCCTATTATGCACTCTAAGTCAAAGCACATGTCTATCAAATATCATTATCTTAGAGAAGAAGTTCAAGAGAAGAAAGTGGTGTTGGAGTATGTTAGCACAAATGAACAAATAGCAGATATCTTTACCAAGCCACTACCAAGGGACACTTTTGAGTATCTCAGAAGTAAGTTAGGGGTCCTACCCCTATCTTCCATTCACTGACCAAGTTTGGTGAAAGCATCAATTCGATGTCTTTACAGAATATCTTTTAGGAGTTGATGCGGATTTACACACTTTAGGATGTTTTCTAAAGGTGTGCAGGAAACATATACAGGGAATAGGAATTGAAGACAAAATGCTCTGACCGAGACTAAGTTGACACATAACAGCAGGAAATCACTTCATACAAGAAGAAATCATGTTTTAGTTCTTTACTTTTTGGCATTGTTGTCAAAGGGGGATAAGACTGAAGAAAAGGGGAGAAGACTAATGTATGGGGGAGAAGTTTGCTAACAGGGGGAGAGCATTTTAGCATTCTAAATCTGAATCAATTAGGTCAATCAATTGGTTTTGTCATCAATGCCAAAGGGGTAGATTGTTGGCATTCCAATTACAATGAGACATTGTTGGCATTTCAATTAGGATATTAAGAAGGTTGTTGATGTTTATGGATATAACTGCTAAAGGATGTTTACTGTCTTAATATTATTATTTTGTCATTGATGTCAAGAAATTGATTTTCTAATTCAGTATGATGTTGCCATATCTTAAGAAGTATGATTTGGTGAGTATAAAGATGTCGATAAAAGACACAGAAAGAATGTGATGAATAAAGGGAGAAATAAGTTATTCAATGGGCAACTATTACCGAGTTAGACAATGATGAGATCATGATGTTTAGATTGTTTTGATATCCTACATATGTTGTTGATTGTAAGGTTAATACTATACTACATTACCGAGCAAATAACCTAGTTGGTAAACCCTAAGGTTATCGCTATCGGTTAATGAAGGCAGTATGTCTACCGAGTGAAGTTTAGTATTTACCGAGTTGCAACTGAGTAATAACAGAATGCATTGAATGAATAAAAGCATTATTTAATGAAGGAAGCTGATGAGCTGGTTATGATTAAATGATTGGTATGTTGTGCATGAAGTTACTTAAAGAATCTATGGCAAAGGAAAATCGACAGGAAGATCTACACTTCAGATTGAACCACAATACCCTAGCACAAGTTCCAAGAAATGTATGCAAGTTCCAAGGTGGGGTAAAACATTTTCAGATCGAAGGATACATTGAACCAAGTCAAGTTTGAAGATCTGATGGCTATGATTGATCATGGCATATGTGATCAAGGAGATTAAGTGGTTGGAAAATTGTTTATAAATAAGGAACTATTGATAAACAATGTATGTGTGCAAGTGTATGCACAGGGTGCTACATAGTGATTACCTAGCACAGAAGCTTGAAGCCCTATTTGAATAACAGAGTATAGAGCCCAGTAGATGGACAAGATAAGTCCTATGACTAAATTGTATTGAGCAAATAAGAATCTACTTTAGCATTTTAGATGTGAAGTTGCAGATAGATTTTTATTACTATTATTTTGTAAAGTGATAGAAAATCTCTTAACCGAGTGGACTTAATAGTCTTATTTGTGAAACCCTCTAGCAAGGTGACATTTTGATTGAGTGTTTGAAATCCTTTAACAAGGTCACTTCTAACAAGGTGAAGATCCTAATAGATTTGAGGGAAATCCCTTAACTGGGTCACAGACTCAAATCTAGCAATGTGTTTTTAATCTGTAATAGGATTTGCTTTTAACCGAGCATACTCTAGAAGAGTACATTTCTTAGTGGGTCCAAAATCCCACAGTGGTTTTTCCCTATTTGGGTTTCCACGTTAAATTTGGTTTTATGAGTGTTCTGATGTTTATATGCTTATGAGTTTGCATGTTTAGCAGTTTTGGTTATATTACTAAAGTATATGTTACTGAGGTTGAATTTGTTGTTTTTATGGAAGATTAAGTTTGTATGATTCACCCCCCCTCTCATCTTATTAGCTTGGCATTTGTACTAAACATTAAGTATCAGAACTATCAACTGAGAGGGGGGGTGAATCAGTATATGACCAGTATAAGAATTTACTTGAATTATAACATGAAAAGTATATTTAAACTATGTACTGGTAAACCAGAAATAATGCAGTGAATTGGAATAGCAACCACAATATAAGAGACACACCATAACACAATATTTTTAACAAGAAAACCCAGTGTGGGAAAAACCTCGGTGGGATTTGTGACCCACAATATTTTCTTATTTGCCAATAAGAGAATATTAATATTTACAATAGGGGCCTGCACATGCAGGAAGGCCAAGTGCCTAGATCTCATTGCTCAGTTACAAAAGAAATCTCACTGACTTACAAAAATGGATTATACAAATCCAATATCTTGTACTACTTCAGATCAGCATCTACTATGCTAGGTTCAGTACCGGTTTAAGCTCTGTAATATACATAAACCCTTATCTAATATCAACCTTACAATTCGCACATTAGGTGTGCATTTATCCTTCCATCTTCTATATATAAATTATATATAATGATCTCATACTTATATGAGTCATATTACAATCCACCAAGTTGGCTTACAAAAGATTTTATAATTAAATATAAAATACATTTAAACAAAATTCCTATCGGCCATGGTGCCGGTGATCAATCTTTTTGGTTCTGGTGATCTGTGTGCCAGTGTTGAATCTGTCGGTGTTGGTGCCTGCCGGTATCATAGGATTGCAAGGTTTCCATCAATGACAATACCTTCAACCACCTACAATTTCTCATTGGAGTGTGCATTTTCCAACATTATTCCATCACCAATCAATGGAGATGATAGTAGCATCGATGATGTCAAAGTTTTAGTAACTTCTGAGCAATCTTTCACTACCATGACTAGTGGAGAGGCAACCAGAAATGAAACTTTGCAGATATCTTCTTTTCCTTTAGAAATGGAGACATTTACATTTGAATATATTCATGAACTTCCAAGACTAGCCCAAGTGAAAGAAGATGAATCACCAAGCATCAAATCTTTATCATACATACAACTTTAGTATGGAGTTTTCAAATTTCACGAAGAATGTCATGGAGATGAATCCTCAAGTCAAGAGAATATAGAAGGCTATATGGATATTGTTGAGAAATCTGAAAGTGAAATCTATGTAGGTGTGTCAACCTCGGTGGAAGTGAAATCTATGCCTTATGGAAAATTCAAAGTTCACAACAATCCACTTTTTGAATCTTTACATCAAGTGTATGAACCTATATTGAAGGATATTTTTGGGAATTGTGCGACCAATGAAGAAATGAACGAGGTAATGGATGATCTGATGAAGGAATTAAATGGAGTAAAGCCTCATGATATCCATAGAATAGGTTTGTGCTTAAAATCTTTGGATTGTGATTTTCTCTATGGTGAAGATGTCTACCACAATCCTCTATTTTCAGGTGAATGTGTTTCTACAAGTGATTCTGAAGCTCCTTCTTCATTTTCCTATCCCATGAAGAAAGAGTTTTGTAAAATTATTATACCTAAAGAAGAAGAAAATTTTCTAATAAAGGATGAATCTATTCTCCTGGAAGTTGATTTTCAAAAGTCAAATTCAATATTTGCAATGAAAAAAGTTTCTTCTTGTCACAAGATATATGAAGGTTGTCCAATTCGTGGGTTAATTTGTTGCAAACAAAACTATCTGAGGGATCTTCAGATAGAGGATATGGGTATACTTGAGATATTCCAAAAGTTGTCAATAATGTTCAAGATAGTACCAATTTGATTCAAGAGAGCCCGAATATTTATGTTGAGATATGGCTGTTCAATTCGTTGGTCAAAGATATTTCTCATCTTATACATGTTGTTCTACTCAACCTAAGAAGCTTATAAGTGTCACATGGTTGCATGTCACTTTTTCGTAGAGATGCCCACTTCTCTCAGCCTGTTAATGGTTTTGTATGACAATCCTGGAGAAGTTTGAGGTAGGCTTTGCCTACCATGTACATATTTAGGTAGAAGTTTGTGTTGTGTTCGTCCCATTTTTGGTTTGTTTCTGGTCTCTCCAGTTAGTCCCTTTTGTGGTCTCCTCTTTTCGTGACTCTATTGCCCTATAGATAAGGCACTAATACTTTGTGAAGATTCTGGATTTATCCTGCGTCCTTTGAAGTCCTTGTCCCCAGTCAGAGCCAATTGTTTCCCCACATTTGAAATACCCAAAATTTGAACTTTGAATTGGTCCTAAGGTTGTATGAAGGCTCAAATATGTGTCTCTGCAACATGACTGAGCATGTGATCCAATGTTGTCATTCTTAATCTACATTGTGGTTAATCGTAAATATGCCAGTCAAAATGTGAAAAATGGATGAGTTTCAAAAATTAGAAGGAATTGAGGGAAATAGCTTTGTGAACATGTCTTGAGGATCATTTTGTGCCATATGACCAATTTTTGTGCTAACCTAGTTCATAGTTTGCGATATTTTAAATTTTCAAATTTTGATGTCCCTCGCTCTTAAATTAATTAAAATCCCTCACCGTAGGTTTTTTCATGAGGACCAAATCTTGGTATATGCTCATTGTCCCACCTTGAAAGAATGTTTCAAATTTCAAAGCCTAACTCCTCACCATTTAAAAGTTATAGCTGTTTTTCCTAAATTTGGGTATTAAATTTTAATGGGAAATATTTAAATTATTTTTCAAAAATAATTTAATATTTTAAATTGGTTTCTATATATTTCCTATTGTAATCATTTTAGCGGAAAATCTATTTAAAAATATATTTCATCTCCCTTTCTCCCACTTCGTGGTCAACGACTCCCAAAGTCAAAATCATAATCTTTGAGAGATTAAGGTTAAGAATGTTATGTTTTCAAGCATTCCTAACCCAAATTTATAACCTCAAAAAGAAGATGTTAGGATTTCTCCAAAATGGAGCATCTCTAACCTTCCTTTCTAACCTTGTGTGGGCCCACTTTATGAGTTACATGAAAAGGTTATAAATGCTCCATTTTGGAGAATTCTTAACCTTTTTCAAAGGACAATGAAAATTTGATGGAGGTGGCTCGGGTTCGGGATCCACTCGAGTTGTTTTAATCATGAGGATACACTTCAGATGTGCAAGTTCATGGTCACTAAAAACTCTCAAGAGTGCAGGTTGATGAATCTAGTTGAATGTGTTATTTGAATCTCTCTTGAATTGATGTTTTTCTTGGTAGATTAGCCACACCGACTTACTCATCTCCTTTAGTATATGGTCTCAAGGAACAATGGACTTCTCACCCAACAATGCCTCAAAAAGAAGCCATCTCAAGGAACATGGACTTCTGACCCAACATGTCACAAAATAGGTGCAATATTCAACTTGTAGAAATGGTAGCTTTCAAACAGTGTATGGATGTCCATCAAAGCATCAAGGATCAAGGGATTTTGTGAAATGTTATAGCTGCAAGTGCACTCGTAGACATGTATGTCAAAGGGAAGCATGCATAAGGAAAGCACATTGATATATAGAGCACATGAATTATTTAACACAATACCTTGATGAGATGTCATCTCATGTAATGCAGCGATTGCAGGATATGCACAAAACGAATGTGTTGTAAATGTTAAGAAATAAGCATACATATATTGGTATTGGTTCATTCTAATTTGGTAGACATGAATGCAATATATGGAAGCATCGATAAGGAATCAAATGTTTGAGACAATAACAAATGTGATTTCATCTCATGACATGTCGTGATGCTTCCCTTTTTTGCCTCACATCAATGATGCAAAGTCAAGGAACATGTTATGGACATCCATCAAGATGTAATTGTATGGAAATATTTTGAGTTGCAATGCCTGCTAGGCACACATGCAAAATGTGGATGTGTGGACAAAACATAAAGTGTTTTCCAGAATGTCTCAAGTCAATGTCATCTCATTGAATGCAATGGTTGTAAGTTTAGTGCAAAATGGACTTGTTGGGATCTGAAAAACTTTCAAGCAAGTGCAATTTGTGGGTATAAATCCACATTCCACAATCATAGAATGTACCTTTCTCCACGCCCACACAAAAAATGGAAGCTTCAAAACAACATATCAACATGCACTAAAACACCTTGGTTGGGACACTGTTGTCATATATCATAGTTGGAAATGTTCCCAAATACATACATGCTGAATATGGAAACAAAAACAATGCACTTGAAATATTTCATAAAGAGATGTCTCCTTATGGAATGCAATTGTAGGTTATACACAATAATTTTATTAAGAAGGCTTCACAACCTTTTGAGCAAATACAATTAGTGGGAATAAAGCTAAATTCAACCACCTCTACCATCATTTTCTTATTAAGGGTGCTCTAAATTTTATTAATATGGTGTTAGTGCATGAACATGTAATTTTGGTGCCTCACTCACAAATATGTGTAGATTATTTGATAGAGTGCCCCAAAGAAATGTCATCATAAGGAATGAAATGATACAATTGCAACGTATGCACGAAATGAACCTTGCAAAAGAAGCTCCCAAAATCATCGAATAAATGTTGCTCACACACATCTTAACATTATAAGCTTTGTTTTTGTATAGTTTTTGGATGAGGGTCATGCATACTACATGGTTGAGCTTTATGTCCATGGTGTCTAGATTGAAGATACCCAATGTTCTGTATTTGTCGCGGTTGTTTGTGTTGGCATTATGTGAACCGGCATGAAGACATAATGATATTGTATGTTGTCATTGATGTCAATATGAGACATGGTGTGAACCGGCACATGTGATAAGTGAAAAGAGAGAGGAATTGATATATGTATGAACTGGTTTATATGCCAAAGTGAAGCAGCATATTTGTTCAAGATGAACTGGCATGCAGTTACGGTGAACTAGTACATGGAAGCATTGTGTTACTACTGGTTGGTATGTAGTTTACACTTTAGGATTTCTGGTTGGAGCACCTCAAGCCTGTGTGACTCAATCGGTGATCTTTGTGTGATGAGTTAGCAGTATAATGGAGAACAAATCATGTTGCCATGTAAGCTTTGTGTGCGTGAAGGATCTAACATGAAGAAGACTATTCCTATCTACCTTAGGAATGTGCGAAGTCTGTCAAATGGTGATAAAGTGTGATGGGTTATCAGCCGCCATGAAATCGGTGGAAAATGGATGATGGAGAATGTCTTGAGAGTGATTCAAGATTTTTTCATTTAATGCAATATGATTCAACAGTCAGGATTGAACCGCTTGAATTGCTTAACCCAATAGATTTAGGGTTTAGGGTTTTTTCTATCAACCTGTCTGTTTCCTATAAGGTCGATGTTTTGTTTCTTTCTAAGGTTGTTGGCAAAAGTTGTGAGTGTGTATCCAAGGGAAGTGATACATGATTCTTGCCAGACCAAAGAAGAAAAGAGATACCTGCAAAGTAAATGTGCAGAAGGAGAAGAGGAGCCAAAACGGATCTGCATTAGCATTGAGTGTTGTTATCAGATCATTGTAATTCCTATTGATCTCTAACCACTTCAACAGTTGTGAAATCCCCTAATAGGGTAGCCTTAACTGGCTTGATGCAAAATCCCCTAATAGGGTGGTCTTAATAGGCTTGATTCAAATCCCTTAACTAGGTAACTCGACGTTAATGAGTTATGAGAAGCTATAGAGCTCGGGAGATCCTTTAGCTATTGAGTTCTAAAAATCCTCTAACAAGGTAACCCTAACAGGGTTTAACCCTTAACCGGGTATTATAGCCATCCCTTAACCAGGTGATCCCTAACAGGATCGGTTCCTAGCAGAACCTGTTGTAATGTCTTTAACCGGACAAGGCTCCTAATAGAGCGAACTTCAAAAGAGTTCAAAAGTAGCTAGTGGGTATTCATCCCCACCGTGGTTTTTCCCAGTTGGGTTTCCATGTGAAAAATAAGTATGTCATGTGTGATGCTTTTATCTTGTGATGCTTTGCTATTACCTGTTGAGCATATGATGGTTCTGTGTTTTATGCCTGTCTATAAAGTATATTGAACTAACTGTTGTGATGATTAGAGGATAGTTTACCTATTCATGCATGAGGGTGAAATGGTAGTGTTGTTTTGAGTTAAAAGAAAAGCTAAGTGTTCAACTGGTCAATGCTTGTTTTAGACACTCTTGGCTTTACTGGTTGTAGTCTATGATGAATAGGTATTCCTGTTTGCCAGTCATTTGGAGTATTTGCTATCAAACCGGTTTTGGATTGTATTTGCATTTGTACTAATTCACCCCCCCCTCTCAGTATCGGTTTGGTACTAGTGGTTCATCATTGACTTATCAGTTTGGGCATGTTACCTTGGTGCATGTTGAAAAATCTTTGTAAATGTACAAGTATGCAAAATGTAGAAGCATAGACTTGGCAAATGAATCGTCTCACAAGAGAACCTCAAAACCATGTAGTCTTATGATGTGTTATGGTTGTAGAATATATACAAAGTGTATTTGGTGTTATTTAAGCTGGCGTTCGTTAGGATGACATGTTTTCTTGGTTCCTTTAGATCATACATGAATACAAACCATAGAGGCATAAGAACTCTGAAAAGTTGTAGAAATTAATTTAGAGTAGGGTATTTTTGAATTCAGTTCATCATATACTCAGAACCATTCTCATAATTGTTGCGGCCTATAAGACATGCATACTAAAGGTGGAAAAGAAACTAAAAGAGATGTCATCTCAAGGTATGAGATGAATGGTTGATGTCCATACACAAAATTTGGATACAATGCCAAATGAGGGGAAAGGTTACAATGGATTTCTTCAAAGACCAACTTCTCATGATTACACGAAGACACATTGCCTCTTCAATGAGGCCAACATTTCACTTTCCTCTTTGATGTTATGGGCTTCAAATTATCACTTTTGTAAAAGTGACTTATGTCACTTAATGTAACCACAAGTTAGAATTTGAACTTCATTCTTGTAAAAGTTAGGTAAATCCTAACTTGGTTTCAAAAGGGTAGTTAATTGAAGTAAGTAGCTAGGCCAAGTGGTTATGAGGTGGTTATTCTCTCAAGCCTATAAATACAAGGCTATTTCATTTGTAAAGGGGGACTCTTACAAAGGGGAACTGTGGAGAATTTTGTAGAGAAACTTTTTGATAACTTTTGGTATTCACATTTTGTACACAAAGCTTTTGGACTTGTATATTTTAAAAAGAATAATGAAGAATGCATTGAGTTCGTATGCGTTGAATGTATTCATGATTTATTGTTACTAATTTCTCATATTTTAAATTAGTAATCCCTTTGTATATCGATGGAATCTATTTGTTTTCAGTTTAATAATCTATGTAATTGACTTGATGAAAATTGTCATTTCCTGGTATCTTGACTTGTCTATACTATTATAGCCTATCTCTTCGTATGTTGAGATTATTTCATCATCATTGCATATTTTAAACCCATCTTATTCTTAAAACCCCTTGTAATGATTATCTGTTGTGGAATCTTAGTGTGTATTCATGTGTGTGCCATTGGGATTTCTGCTATCTACTTTCTTTAGTTTTGTGTTTTCCTTCCTTTTTGTACTTTCAATTCAAAAGTACACAAAATCCCCAAAACCCCCTATCATACGAGGGAGCTGCCCTTCTCAAATGCATAGGAAGATTGTAGTTTGATTGAAATCTCTCCAACTGTTGGAACGGTTGTCTCTACTCTTTGGGCAAACAGGGTCAATTTTGAAGGAGAATTCACTATGACAAATCTATTTACCAACACACCCCTAAAAATCTAAAGATGTAATTCCTCAAGAACACTAGTGTTTGTGTTTGGACATGAGAAATGGGTGGGAACTCATGACCATGCTCAAATTTTTAAATATGGCTTTTCAAAATCATTTTTATATCCTATAATCCTCACTATATCTATAATGGCTACCTCACCCAAAACTCAATATAACCTTATTTTCCCTTCATTTATAAAAAGGGTCTCAATTGGAAAACTTAGAAACCATACTCTCTTTCATAATTAAACATCCACATTTATTGATTAGAATTAAATCCATCATACATAGTACCATAATAAGATAGTTTTTAGAATATTAAATATTTGGAGCCCTTAAGACCATGAAACCCATATCTTCTCCTACAATCACCCTTTCTTTCTTTCAATCCTCCCTTTTCCTCCATTGGAAGTTATAGATTACTAGGATTTTCTCTCCCCCTCTTGAAATTGTTATTTCTTAGAACTACACTCTTCACTAAAAATGATTCAATGTTCCAAGGATATAATGGAAATTACATTAAGGTGTTGGACTCTTCTAATTGAGGTCCCAATTTTAGAGAAGGTTAGTTTCACATCCTATTGTTGTTAGAATATAATGAATCCAAGAACATTGAGAGAGGGGGGCAGTGAATCAGCATTTTTCTGGTAATACACGAATTTACCTTATTATAATATACACATATAAACTGGTAAATCAACAAACATATAACATGAATTAAATAAACCAGCCACATGAATGAACACCATAACACACAAAATTTATACGTGGGAAACCTCAAAGAGGATAAACCATGGTGGGATTTGTGACCCACAATATCAATTCACTGGTCATATGAAAGATATTACATAGCATGGGGTCCTACACATGCAAGAAGGCACACTGCCTAGAGCACACTACTCAACTCAAAAGAGTCTCACTACCTACAAGCTTTTGCTGAGATAAAACAGTAATGGTGAACTCACAAAATGCATCTGCAATGCCAAAAAGAGTTCCGGTTATATCTCTATTTTGTACCAGTTCATAAACCCTAAACCCTTCCATCGGTATCTCCTTTCCTCCAAGAATGCTTCACAAACCATCTACAGATCACTGCATGATATAAATTTCACATAAAAAATGATCTACATATATATCCTTCGCATCACTCTATTCTACTTTTTTGTCATCTATTAAAATGACCTAACAGACTGACTTATATACCCTCTACAAATAATATGCCTTATGTCGGCTTACAATACACAATAAAATATATTCAATGTCCGCCCTATACAAAATGATTTTACAAATAAAACTTTTCGGATCCAAACTGATATCGGCTTCACTGAAGTGTTGAATGTTGGTGATGACTCTGATTACTCCAAAGCCGATATCTACCAATGTATGCCTCCAAATGCCAGTATCTGCTGGTATATATCTTCAATAGAATCTTGTTGCCATCAATGAAAAAAATGAATCCAATGAGTGTTAATTGCAAACAATCTCCCCCTTTGGCATCGATGGCAACACTCATGTGAAAAATGGATTCCCTGTCGGTTCAACTAAAACATGAAACATGAAACATGCTCCCCTTGAGCTGACTGACCATGTTTGCAATATGCTATGTCTAAGACCATGTTTGCAATATACTATGTTGAATATCCTCCCCCTAGGATTAAATACATATTTTTCACATACATAAGGTCCCCCTTTAGCATCAATGCTAAAGATAGGTGAAAGAATTGAAAGAATTGTTACAGTTTACTTTACTAGAGCTTGACCAGTTTCAAGATTTCTAGATAAGCTTTCTCTAGCAACTGTATATAGGTATCGTAGCCAATTTTGAATGTTTCAGATATGGATACAAGTCCACTCAATAAATATGCTAGTGTTTCTTTCTCAGTGACTTCTACCAGTTTGGGCTTCACAAAAATATCCATACATTCCCTCTTATGTACACCAAGTGAATGTTGGCATTTTGGTAATGTTTTTTGGCATGTTTAGTTGTGATTGTCATTGATGGACACATACTTATTTAATGTATGAGTTATTCTCCACCGGCAATATGTGTTGTATTGATCACATCGGTATTATATGCCATTGAATGTATAGTCTTTTTTTATAGAAGACTATCAGTGTTTTGCAGAAGATGCTTACCGGTCAAAGCATGACCAAAGACCTCAAGCGGTATGAAAACCTCAAGTGGTATGAAGACCTCAAGCAAAATGAGGACCCCTAGTGGCAATTAATCTTTTTGATCGGAAAACTATGTTCCAGTTTACAAATCTTTGTCCGTTAATTGATATACTATGTTAAATCGATAACATTGTAAAGTGTGATGATTTATCATCCACCGACACTGATGCGGTGATTCAACCGGTAAAACTATATAGTGTGATGAGTTATCATCCACTAACCTTTGGTGGTGTTTCTGTGTCGTGTTACCAAATGTGTCTACATGATTTGAACCTAGGAAATTGTAATCCAATCTCATTGGACCAACATGAAATCAACTTCCTATTTAAGGACATCATGTCTAGGGTTTTAACATGTGTGTATGTATGTTGAAAAGTGAAGTTGTTATAGAGGAATTGTGTGATAGAGATTGAACATGCAAAGGATAGAAGACTAAAGTAATGCTGCAATGCATTAACAAAGAGCAGTCAAGGATCTAATCAAGCATTTTGTGCTACTTTCTAGATCATTCACTTGTTGATTACTAATCTCTTCAACAAGTCTAAAACCCTTAACCGGGTAGGCCTAGTCAAGCCTATTGTAAATCCTCTAACAAGGTGGTTGATAGTTGTGGATCTAAAATCCTTTAATAGGGTAGTCTTTAATAAGACTTATCTCCTAATAGAGATCTAGATTCCTAACAGGACCTATTCTGGTGAAGAACATTGTAAGGCCTTAATTGGTCTGACCTTAACTAGTTTGGTTACTTTTCTACAGATAGTTGACTTGTGAGTTTTACTCATCGTGGTTTTTCCCATTTGGGTTTACACGTCAAAATATCTTGTGTTATGGTGATTGTGCTTCTATGGGTGAATGCTTTATTTTCTATTTGGCTTACCTGTGTTTTAATCGATTTGTTGTTTAAACTACTATACGGGTCTGCAGTAAAATTGCTTAAGAGTTTGGTTAAGTTTTTGGGCATACTAATTCACCCCCCCTCTTAGTATTCATCAATTGGTATCATAGCCAACCTTTCTCTAATTCTAACCACTTGAAAGGAGATATGGGGGAATACAACATGAGGGAACTCACTCACAGTTTGGCTGAATCTAAGAGAGCCTATGATGAACTCAAGATTAGGTATAAAGCCTCTTTAGCCAAAAGAAGAGAGCTTGCTGAGCAAATGATGGAAAATACTGAGGACAACTCTTCTGATGAAGTAGACATGGATACCCTTGTCCAAGACGTGGAGAAACTAAATGAGCCAAAGACTAACCTAGGGAGGGAGCTAGAAGGACTGACTATCAAAATGAGTTAGGAGCTATAAAATAGAAGAAAAGATGAAGATCTAGTCAAGGACAAGGAGTGTGAGATCTTTAAGTTAAACCAAGAAATTGTTACCATTACCGCTTATCTGCAAGAGGGTAAGGAAGAGAAAGAAGAAATGCAAGCAGAACTCAATGCATCCATTTCTCAGAATGAAACTTTGATGAAGACCAATGATGATTTTTTGAAGGAACTTGTTGAGACAAAGGAGATACTTGCAAAGTTCAATTGGAGTGTTGCGAAGTTGGACCAAAAGCTACAATCAATGAAGCCATCAAAGGATACCTCTCAAATTGGTTTCTCTGCATATGAGGAAGGTGAAACCTATGGAACCAAGACTGATGTACCTAAGGAGCAATTGACACCTAAGATCAATCGAAGCATAGGTAAGCCAAAGTTCAAACCCGTATGCTTTAACTTCCATAAGGAATGACATATTGCCAATGTGTATAGGAGCAAGGCTTATAATAATTTCCCTTACATGCAAAACAATGTGTATAACCACAAGGCTAGAACTGGTAGATTTAATGGTCATTGTTATGCATGCAAAAATTTTGGGCATAGATATTTTGAGTGTAGATTAGTTATGAACAACCTTGGAAGTTATGCACCAAGATCAAAAGGAGTTGTCCTGGAACCTCCTATGAACCGGAACCCAAACCGGTACAATGGTTATGGAGTGGCAAATAGTTGGAGAGAAACTTGTTTGATCTGTCGTGGTAGTAGTTACACAACTACAACATGTAGGAGGAAGAATGGAAATGTGAACATCAGACCATGGAGAGAACCTAGTATGGTATGCTATCATTGTCATAAACTGAGACATATTTCCAGAATATCCAGACTGAAAAAGAATCCACTAGAAGGCAAACCGGTTGACCCTGAAGGTGACAGGAAGGTCAATGTTGAAACCACATGGGCTAATATGAACAAAACTTGGAAGAAGAAGTCTGAAGAGATGCCACAAGATGTACCCATTTCTACACCCAGTGTGGAGACCTCTGACCCAGAAAATTAAGCTTCGAAAAGCTTAAGGGGGAACATATCGGTAACAATGTTTCTGACCCCCGGTGTGTATCAGTAAAGTGTTTTTGTCGGTATCGGTTACCTATCAACCAACAAAAGAAATGAAGTGGTAAAGTTAGGGTTTGTGCCCTATTGGTGATGCATTTATTATGGTAGGTAGGAGCATGTTTAAAAGGGAATCTTGTTGTCATTTTTACTTACCTATTTTCGAAGTAGAATTTTTCTATCTTGAGCAATGCAATAAGAGCGATTCATCTTGGATTCGAAAGAATCTAGAAAGAAATCTTGCACAAGATCTTGCAGCTATTTCAAGCTATCAGTGTGGAAGTCAGATCGGTAAAGTAAGCTCTTAGAGAAGTGTGTTGTGCTCGACTTCATAGAACCCTAGTTCGGAATGAAAATGTATTTTTCATCGAATCACTCTTATCATTTGAAACTATTTAGACATGCCTTCTGCTAGTTATTTCACACTTGAGGAGTCATCTGAATCCCTTAGGAAGAAGGTTAAATATAATGTCCTATCTCAAATTACCACCGAATTCATTGTCAAAGGGCATTTTTTTGGTTATATTGATTGCAGATTGGAAGACCTAGGGTCTCTAGTGATTCACTCCTAGTTAAGTTTGTTATGTGGGAAAGACAAGAAGATTAAACTAGAATATAGTGTGATCGAGAAGAAGAAATTTCACAATGCAGTGTATTTTTTTAAAGAATTCACAGATAATCAGATAAGAATCACTCTCAGCAGGGTTCATGGTGTCAAAATGTATCTTGAACAAACTCATGATATCACACTTGAGGCAATCTATGTCATGACCAGTTTCTGCAATGTTGGAGAAATACCTGTTCTTTGCAAGCTCACAAAAACCAAAGTGATAGAGCTTACCGGTTCTGTGAGCGACAAGAGGGCAATGACTGTTAATACCATTAGAGATGATTTGGTGAAGTATGCATGCATGGTAATCAGGTATAGAGTATTTTATGCTAGCATAATGAACTATGTTCCTATAGCTGTGATGCATGCCGCTTATCAGATGATCAAGGAGAATGCAGAGTATGACTTGTGTACCTGTATGCAAAAACAACTCATGGAGAATTTGAAGTCCATCAAAGAGGACAATTCTCTGAGGTTCAAATTTGGTCAACTGCTTGTCAGTTTTTTTTTATATTTTCAAGGGTATTTTCCAAGAGTTAGTGATGTTCAAGTGATCTACCAGTCACAAGACAAATCAAGGAGAGTCTACAAGCAGTAGGATCTACTTATCTAGAAACTCTAAACAAGTATTTTGATGAGTTCAAATTGAATATGAACTAGACAACAAGAATATTAGGTGATCTAGTTAAAATATATGAAGATGATATCTACTTCACAATCAAAGTACGAATCATTGTATAATGGAAGAGGTTGAGCCCAGACAAGATGAAGTTGAGCCTATAGGCTATGAAGTCATGAATGATATACTTATTGGGTATGCTTCTACCCTACATGCTTCACTACTAGATCCAAAGAAGAAGAGGACTAGTACTTACTTAGAGAGGATCAAACCTACTGAAGTACTGAAGCAAAAGAAGAGGAAAGTTGTGCCATTGGCATCAACACCAGTTACATCTGATGCCAATCCTAAAGTGACCAAGAGGTCACCAAACAAGAAGAAACCGAAGGCTATTCCGCCAAAGGTATTTGAAAGGGAGAGAAAAATGAAGAATAACACATCGGATTTAGAAGACACTCTATCAGAGGTAGAAATGAAGAACACAAGGCAACCAAGTAAAAAGACAAAGACAACCAGTAATTTTCCTGCAACCTCTGCACCAGTAAATATACATGTTGCTTCTTACTATCC
The DNA here is from genome assembly GCF_030272615.1 of Cryptomeria japonica. Classification (NCBI taxonomy): domain Eukaryota; kingdom Viridiplantae; phylum Streptophyta; class Pinopsida; order Cupressales; family Cupressaceae; genus Cryptomeria; species Cryptomeria japonica. The sequence goes on from NC_081410.1 coordinate 509,089,520, forward strand.
CATGACACATTTTCAAAGGATTATGAAGAATATTAGAATAAAAATTCTTGATGATCTTAGTGATATTGAAAAGGAAGAGGTAGAGCTAAAGGTCATTAAATATTTGTGTGATAATGATCGGTCTCTGATTGATATTAAACCTATTGTTCCTAATTTTTTGTATAATTATTTGGATAATAAATGGTGCATTGTCATTGAAAAGGAGCAATAAATTAGGGAAGAAATTTTTGCCCAATATTTTCCCAATGCTTCTAATTCAGAATTGTTTGAGATTCTTAATCGGTACAAAGGCATATTTTTCATGCAAAGAAGAAGACTTCAGTTACTCGGAGGGAAAACCTCTGAAGTAGAAAAAGACACCCATCTGCAGGCTAAAGGAGTTGTCAAGATGCAGAAGGTATCCGAAGAAAATTGGCAAGCTAAGCAGGAGCCTGACCTATCTACATTTAAACCAGATGAAACCTTCAATGATCAGGGAGAGAGAGTAACTAAACTAAATGACCCTATTTATGTAGATGCACTAGATTTTGAAGGTACTCAACCGGAGGAAGCAGATAAGGAGAAGGAAGAGAAAGAGAGAACACAAAAAGAGAAAGAGGAGAAGGAGAAGGCAGAGAAAGAGAAATATGACAAAGAGAAAGCAGAGAAGGAGAAGGAAGAGAAAGAGAAACATGACAAATAGAAAGCGGAGAAGGAAAAGAAAGAGAAAGAGAAACAAGAGAAGGAGAAGGCAAAGACAGGAAAACTGGAGAAGGAGAAAGAAGAAAAAGAGAAGGCCAACAAGGAGGCTAAGGAGAAAGAAGAGCAGGAGAAGAGGAGACAATAGGAACTCAAGGAAAAAGAAGGAGGATAGACTCCCAAGGCAACTGGAGAGCAAGATTAGACTACACAGGTTGATCCCATCGGTCGCAGTGAGCTGACTCTTGTTTGTTTCATTGGGTAAGAAAATGAAAGTGAGCTACTCCAAAGCATTCAACTGGATCAAGAACAATTGGAGGAACTGAGGAAGAAGAAAGAAAAGGATGTTATCCAATTTTGTGTTGATACTCTCTTGAGGTTAGTCCCTGATTGCACTCTTCCCAATTCATATCCTTCAATGGCCCAGCTAAAACTCCTCTGCACTTTAGTAGGTGATCAATTGCAATCTTTAGAAGATGTTGCCCAAGTTTCTATAGAGAAGAAGCATTAAAAATCTCAAAAATTTGCATTAGTAAAGTACATGGATGAAGATAGAGAAAATCTAACAGATAGATGATATCAGTCAAGCCATGGATGAAGGTAATAAACTTCTGAGAAAAATCTGCCAACCTCCCCTATTCTGTGAGGATGCTCTGAAAAAGAAAGGTCAACTCCAATCGAAACTAAAGAAGTATATGGAGACCTTCAAAGTTCCTTATGATTCCTTCACTATGTATGGGTAGACAATAAAGACTTTTAGTCAATAGATAGCCAGGATTGACTCTGAGATCTACAAGCAAAATCATGATCTGTAGAAGTTACAAATGTTGTTGCTACCAAAGCTCCAAATTCTTCAGGAGTGCCTTATGAACATGGAAGCTATCATTGTTACTCAAGAGATGAATAATATGGATTCCATGGAGGAGCTAGCCTTTAAGATGAAGACACAAAGTGAAATTGTGGCCTCACTCTTGGACACCTGGTCCATAGACATGAAGGCATTCCTCAAAGACTTTAAATTTATTTTTGAGAAGTTTTATACCTTATTGTCATAGACATATAATTTGTTTTCATGTTTATGTAATATGTTTTTGGTCAATTACTGAGGCATGTTTTACTTTGTCATTGTTGGCAAAATGGGAGTAATATTTTGTCATGAAAATTTTATGGGGAGTAGTATTGAGTTTGCACATGCTTATAATTTTTTTTTGCAAAGGAAGTAGTGTACATGCTTAGGGGGAGTAATTTTGATTATGACATCTTTTTTTGTTCTGGAAGCACTTTGATGTCAAAATTTTCCTAAGTGTTGCCATCAATGCCAAAGGGGGAGATTGTTGGCATGTTTAGTTGTGATTGTCATTGATGGACACACACTTATTTTATGTATGAGTTATTATCCATTGGTAATATGTGTTATATTGATCACACAAGTATTATATGCCATTCAATGTATAGTCTTTGTTTATAGAAGACTATTGGTGTTTTGTAGAAGATGCTTACCGGTCAAAGCATGACCGAAGACCTCAAGCGGTATGAAGACCTCAAGCGAAATGAGGACCCCTAGCAGCAGTTAATCTTTTTGAACAAAACACTATGTTCCAGTTTACCATTCTTTGTTTGTTAATCGGTATACTATGTTAAACCGGTAAAAATGTAAAGTATGATGAGTTATCATCCACTGACACCGATGTGGTGATTCAACCGGTAAAACTATATAGTGTGATGAGTTATCATCCGCCGACACTTTGGTGGTGTTTCTATGTCATGTTACCAATGTGTCTAGATGCTTTGAACCTAGCAAATTGTAATCCAATCTCATTTGACCGACATGAAATCAATTTCCTATTTAAGGACATCATGTCTAGGTTTTTAACATGTGTGTATGTATGTTGAAAAGTGAAGTTATAGAAGCATCATGCGATAGAGATTAAAAACACAAAGGATAGAAGACTGAAGTAATGCTATAATAGATTAACAAAGAGCAGTCAAGGATCTAATCAAGCATTCTATGCTACTTTCTAGATCATTCACTTGTTGATTACTAATCTCTTTGACAAGTCTGAAACCCTTAACCGGGTAGGCCCAATCAAGCCTATTGTAAATTCTCTTACAAGGTGGTTCACAGTTGTGGATTTGAAATCCTTTAATAGGGTAGTCTTTAATAGGACTTATCTCCTAACAGAGATGTAGATTTCTAACAGGATCTGTTCTGGTGAAGAACATTTTAAGGACTTAACCGGTCTGACCTTAACCGGTCTGGTTAATATTCTATAGATAGTTGATTTGTGAGTTTTACTCACCATGGTTTTTCCCATTTGGGTTTCCATGTCAAAATATCTTGTGTTATGGTGGTTCTGCTTGGTGGGTGAATGTTTTATTTTCTATTTGGCTTATCTATGTTTTAACCAGTTTGTTGTTTAAACTACTATGCCGGTCTACAGTAAAATTGCTTAAGAGTTTGGTTAAGTTTTTGGGCATACTAGTTCACCCCCCCCTTCTTAGTATTCATTAGTGAATCCAATATTGGACTCACCAAAATTCTGAGACTCCTTTCTCTTCGAATAATCTTGTCTCTTTCCTTTTCAAAAGAAAAAATTTGGTTCTCCAAAGTCAAAGTTTGTCCATCAATGGATTTTGTAAGTGAAGTTAGTTCATCAAAAGAATTAGCAATAGTAGCAATCTTTTCTTGGAACTCCTTTATCCTTTTATCTACATTTGTTATAAGAAACTCTATATTACAACAAACCCTATACATGTTAGTACCCTATTAAAAGAGTTTTCAATAAGTATAAGTTTCTCTTCAACCTTCCTCTTCTCTATCTCAATAATCTGGTCAAAAGAGGCTTTCTTAGTTAGAGTAAATCTTTCAAGTACTTGCCGGTCAGAAATTTGCTGCAATGATTGAAATTTTTTAGATATGTTCTCTGTCAATGTGTTAATCTTGCCGGAAGGGCTTGCTTCATTTTCAATCATACAATCAGGAATCAATCTATGAAAAATTGTTATTGATTGATCTATTATTCCTTTGTCTACGGATCCTTCCTTCATTAAATTTTGAGTAGTCATCATCATTAGCTCTGTGGGACTCATCTCTGTTATTGATTTCTTCTCAACTTGAGAAGTGCCAATTGCCAAAAGGTTTGTTGCAGAATCAACTGCCGATATGGTACTAGGTGTCTTATCAGTCTCCTTTTCCTTATCCTCTCCTGGTGTATTTCTTTTGTCATCCTCTTTTGCAATGGTGGGTTCACCACTTCGTGCAGTATATGTTACTATCGGTGGAGTATTATCCACAATGTTATCATTATCCTCTATACTACCTATATTACCTTGCTCGGACTGTACAAATGTAGTCTCTGTTGGTTTAGTCTATACACTCTCATTAGTTGTAGGATTATCTACTAGTTCATTCAAAATTTGATCTAAACTTCCCAAAATTCCTTTCCCTTTAGATTTGTCTGGAATGGTGGGAGTTGATGCCTTAGAAAATTCTTTTTGAGAAGTAAGGAAATCAAGATTCTTTGGGAAGAATTTACCTCAACCATCTCTGGTCTCATATATTATCTCATTGACTCTACCCATCATTAATATTATTTGTCAGGGTTTGCTACTAAAGATTGTTCTATTTGAAACTTCTATACATCTTTTCATTTCCTCATTATTTATAGAACCACACATACTCAAAAGTTCAACTTCTTTAATCTCTTTGTCCCTCCTGATTGCATCTAATCTCCTTGCATCTAACTTATTATACAATGATAAAGGAATTTTCTTCAAAATCTATACCAAAGCCTTCTTATATATGTCTAGATGTAACAAGATTGCTTCTTCCATTTAATTTTTCTCATTATTATTTAAATCTTCATAGAATTTCGACACATTCTTCAAGATTTCATCTTTAGTTACCTCATCTATCAATTTTGCACAAGTAATTGGGGCCATGATGGTAACATTACTAGATTCAATTGCTTCATCTATCATACTCTTTTTCTTCTTGTTGGGGATTGTAGGAGTGGCTGGAGCAGGCTTCCTCTTCTGAGTAGGTTTCCTTGATGAAGGTGTGGATGTTGTTGTTACCTTTCTTAGTAGCTTCCTCCTTGGTTCCACCTTCTTCTCTTCTACCAGAGGATTGTCATGTTTCTTCCTATGTACCCTTCTGAATGCAAGAAGTTGATTATCCTCTGGATCAGAATCAGAAGTGATAGAAGAAATGAAAGTCAAGAGTCTCTTTACCTTAGGAGCACTAGCCATTGTCAGTTGATCTATTGGTTTAGATCCAGAACCTAGTTATGTATCTATCCTGTGAATTACATTTTGAACAAATGTAGATATTTTGTCTATTTTCTTTTCCCTCCTTTTCTTGTTGAAACCAATTTTAATCTCAAGAGCCTTCTCCTTTGCAATGCCAAAGTTTTCGGCCTTATCATCCAAAGGAGCATCATTAAGCATTTTAGCATATAGTTCCAATATGTTGTCGTTAACTTCATACCCCAATTCAGTAACCCATATTGTTTGAGGTTCCACTGATTCCATGAGTGTCTCATCTATTTTTACCATGAAGCAGATATCACTGTAGTATTTCTCCAAAATGTATTTGGAGATTCTCTCCCTGAGTCTCATGTTCTCTTGAAAAGTTTTAAAGTATCCCCAAAGCTTCTCATCATCGTTACTGCCAAGACTGGTGATTGCATCTTTAATCTACATACCTACCGGTATGTCATGAGCCTAATGTTTCTTTCCCAAACTCGGTACCTCATTCAAGAAGTATAACATCAATTAGACAATAAGATTGCCAAATCAAAATGTTCCTTTCTTAACCCCTTTGATCTTGCCAAGATTTAAAATTAATTCACTTCTCAACCATTCACACAAATCATACTTTTCATTACTCTTTATCATTTGATATGTAGCATGGATGCATGAACTAGCAACAGAGTTCAATCAACTTGATTGAGTTACCTTGTAGTTGATGATCATGCTTGTAAATTTTCATCTATATCTTTGATGGTGCTCACCCTTATTTGTTGGTATTTTGGTATGGTTTTGTCATTGATGTCAACACCTACTAAAACACTAGCACTTTGGAGATCCAATAGCATTCACTGGCAAGCAAGTAACTACTGCACAATTACTGGTATATAGTTCACAGGCAGGATATAATGATCACCAACACTTGAAATGATATGGAAGACACCTGGTAATATCGAAGACATTGTGTGGACATCTTATCTTAATGAACTAATCATTGGTATATTCATATTTGCATATTTTCTTTTACCGACAAATGGGTCCAGGGTTACCTAGGGTTACACCGGCAAGTTTATCTTTTCTAGATTAGCATGGCACGCTATGGAAATGATTAATTATTGTTGTAAATGCATTAAGCCGACATGTTTAATCGGTTATTGCATCAGATATTATATTATTTGTTAAATGTTTTTATTGTAATATCTTGTAGAGCTGACCTACTAAAATTGGTCTTAGGTTATGGTATAAAGGTAAGATCTTATTTGTAAGATCATGTGTGGAATGCGAAAAAGAATTGTGTGAAGGTATATGTGAGGTTAAGCAGTACAATACATACAAACATCATTTAAAGGTGAAGCTAGGTTTTTGTGAAAGCATATCAGCATTACATTGGTACTGAATCCAGCATATGAAGATGCTATTTTTGGCAGTACATTCTTATTGGATTTAACCATCCAACTATAGTCAGTGTGACTCCCATTTTGTGATTGAGCAGTGAGCTCTAGGTTGTTGGCCTTTCTGCATATGCAAACCCCATTTATGTACACTTACTATCTACAGTAGTATCATCTGATTATGGGTAAGGTTTCCCACCATGGTTTTTCCCCTTACAGGGTTTCCACGTACAAATATTGGTGTCATGTGTTGTGGATGACTTTGTGTTTATGTTTCATGCATTAATCTTTACCGGTATAGCAATTAACTATTAAAAACTATCTACCAACATACTTAACTGGTTTACCGGTATTAAGCATTAAGTTGGTTAAGTTGTTTCTGGTTTGAATTTATTTGACAACTGATTCACCCCCCCTCTCAGTTGTCTCTGGGACCTAACAATTGGTATCAGAGCTTAGTCCTCTTTTGCAGAAGTTTAATAGCTTGAGGAGATCCAATGTCTACTAATTATTTTAGTAAGGATAGTCCTAAACTTGATGGAACCAACTATGGTATATGGAAGATCAGAATGGAGACACGTCTAAATTGCATTGCTAAAGATGTCTGGGAAGTTACAAAGAAAGGTTACACTGTTGCTGTACCTGGTCAGCCCAGTCCAACTACCTTGGCTAAAGATGAGGAAAATGATTGCGAAGCAAGAGAAGCACTTTTGAGCGCATTATCAGATCAACAAATCATGGGATTATCAAATAGGTCTACTACTAAAGTTATTTGGGATCATTTGGAAACACTGAATGAAGGAGATTCCACAGTAAAAATTGCAAAACTTGAAAGCTTCTTGGTCAAGTATGAACATCTAAAAATGGAAGAAGATGAAACGATTTCTGCTTTTATGGAAAGAGTAAATGAAATTGTTTTGGGTATTAAATGTTGTGGAGGAACCTTAAGTGAGGATGAAATTGTTTCAAAATTTTTAAGAGGAATGCTACCGACATATAAAATGAAGGTTACTGCTATAAATGAGTTAAGAGCAATGCCTAATACATCAGTAACTAGGGATACATTGATTGGGAAACTTTCAGCTTTTGAATTGAAGAATTTGGTCTTGTTGCTACTATTAAGACAGATTTAGCCTTTAAAGCATCAACATCATCTGCTCCATCATTTGACAAATCTAATTGGAAAGCCTTTTATGCAAGAGAACTTGAACAAAGCAGGAAAGAAAATGAAGAACTTGAAGAACTTGAAGCATTATTTGCAAGGAAAATGCCTGAAGGTCCAATTGGAAGCAAATATGAAGGTAAAGCACCCTTTAAATGTTTTAACTGCAATAAGATAGGTCATATGGCTTTGAGATGCCCTGATAGACATGCTAGACTAAGGGAAGAAGCTAGAAGAACATACAAGCCTAATCTTGAATATTAGAGATACAGATTTAAGAAGAACAAAGACAAATCTTTTTACATTGCTGATGAAGGTGTGACTGATGATTCTGATGAGGATCTGACAAATAATGGATGGGTTTTTGTTGCTATAATAGAAGATCAACCGGCACCTACTGTTCAACCGATAGAACAAGCCCTAGTAGCTAAAGTTGAAGTAAAGGATGAATGGATCATTGACTCAGGATGCTCACATCATATGACAAGAGACAAAGGTAAGTTCTTGAACTTTCAAGAATAGAATGAAGGTTTAGTAAGATTTGGAGATGACAAAGCCTATTCAATCAAAGGTAAGGGTACAATATCTCTTAATGGTAAGCATAACGCTGACAATATTTACTATGTTGAAGGATTAAAGCATAATCTTTTAAGTGTTGGTCAATTAGTTGAGAAAGGATTTCAGTTATAATTTAAAAATGGAAAATGCAAAATCATGAATAGAACTAGTTTGGAAATTGCAACCGGTAATCAGACTAGAGGTAATATCTTTCATTTGAATAACAGTGAAAAGTCATGCTTGATTGCACATATGGATGAAAGTTGGTTATGGCATAAAAGACTCTGTCATGTAAACTTTGATTGCATGGTAAAGATCAGTACTACTAAGGTAGTTACAGATCTACCTAAAACTGTCAAACCTCATAATACAATATGTAAGGAATGTCAATTTGGAAAACAAGTTAGAGCTAGTTTCAAAAGTATTCCAGAAAAATCCAATAATGCTCTTGATTTGATTCACATTGTTTTATGTGGTCCAGCTAGAACTAAAAGCTTACAAGGTGATATATATTTCATGCTAATCATTGATGACTACTCTAGAATGTGTTGGGTTACTTTTCTCAGAGAAAAATCAGAAGCACTTGGAAAGTTCCAACTATTCAAAGCAATGGTTGAAAATGAAACCGGTAAGAAAATCAAATGCTTAAGATTAGATCAAGGAGGAGAATTCATATCTAAGGACTTTAATACATTTTGTGAAGTGAATGGAATGAGAAGACAGCTATCAGCACCTCGGACACCACAACAGAATGGAGTTGTTGAAAGGAAAAACAAAACTATCTTGGATGTAGCAAGAAGTATGTTATCATAAGCAAATTTACCAGGTGTATTGGAGAGAAGCAGTCAACACAGTGGTCTATACATTCAACAAAGTTCACATCAAAGGTGAAACCGGTAAGACCCCTCATGAACTATGGTTTGGTAGCATTCCTACTCTTAAGTACTTCAGAATTTTTGGAAGTAAATGTTATATCAGAAGAGATGAGTATATTGGCAAATTTGATCCTAGAAGTGATAAAGGAATATTTCTTGGTTATTCATCTAAGAGAAAGGCATATAGATGTTTTAACAAGAGATTGTAGAAAATTGTTGAGAGTACAAATGTAAAAATTGATGAACAATTCAGAGGAACTTCAAGGTATATAGACTCTGAACCGGCAACATAAATTGTGACAAATGAACCTACACTAAATCCACCAGTACAGAATGAAGATCCATTTACCTCGACACCATCTGAGGATTCCACAATAATTGAAGAACAACAGCAAACAAAGACACCCCGGTATGTAAGATTGAATCATTCTGAAGATCAGATAATTGGAAATAAATTTAAAGGAGTTATGACAAGAGGAAGATTGGAAAATGAAGAGGTATGTCTTATTTCTCAAATTGAACCATCATCTGTTAATGAGGCATGTGAAGATAAATTTTGGATTAAAGCTATGGAAGAAGAATTAGAACAAATTGAGAAAAATAACACTTGGACATTAGTTCCCCGGCCTAAAGATAAAAATGTAATTGGAACCAAATGGGTATTCAGAAACAAACTTAATGAACATGGTAAGGTTGTCATAAATAAAGCAAGACTGGTGTGTAAGGGATATTCTCAAAAAGAAGGAATTGATTACAATGAAATCTTTGCACCGGTAGCTAGAATTGAGGCAGTTAGATTATTCTTGGCTTTTGCAGCACACAAGAACTACAAAGTTTATCAAATGGATATTAAATGTGCATTTTTGAATGGAGATCTTGAAGAGGAAGTATACATTGAACAAACTGATGGATTTTCTTTAACAGATGACAATGATATGGTTTGCAGGTTAAGGAAAGCTCTGTATGGATTAAAACAAGCTCCAAGAGCTTGGTATGCAAGATTGGATAAGTATCTTTTAAAGATTGGTTTTACTAAAATAAATGCAGACAACAATTTATATTACAAAATAACTAATGATGACATCTTGATTATAGAAGTATTTATTGATGATATAATCTTTGGAGGAGAAGATGCTTTATGTAAGGAATTTTCTACTAAAATGCAGCAAGAATTTGAAATGTCTATGATTGGAGAAATAAAATTCTTTTTAGGATTGTAGATTTCACAGACTGATAAAGGTATATTCTTGAGTCAATCCAAATACTTGAAAGAGTTACTAAAAAAATTTGGAATGGAGAACTCTAAACCGGTAAGCACACCTATGACTAAAAATGACAAATTATCTCAAAGGGATGAATCTACACCTGTTAATCCAACTAGATACAAATCTATGATAGGAGGTTTACTGTATTTGACACAAACCATACCTGATATTATGAATGCAGTATGTATTGTTTCTATATTTCAAAGTAATCCTAGAGAAAATCATGAATCAGCTATAAAAAGGATTTTTTGGTACTTACAAGGCACTATAAATCTTGGATTATGGTATCCTAGAGATGAAAATTTTGAATTATGTGCATACACAGATGCAAATTGGGTAGGAGATGTGGATGATAGAAAAAGCACCATTGGCGGAGTATTCTTTCTTGGAAACAGACTAGTTTCTTGGTTGAGTAAGAAACAAAGTTGTACATCTTTATCAATAGCAGAATCAGAATATGTTGCAGTAGCAACTAACTGTACATAGGTACTATGGCTTAAGCAAATGTTGAAAGACATAAAGGTAAAATGCAAGGAACCTATTACCATATATTGTGATAACACTGTAGCAATTGATATAACTAAGAATCCAGTACTACATTCTAAAACAAAACATGTTTCTATCAAAATAAATTTTCTAAAGGAAAAAGTTGAAGAAAAGGAGATAAAATTGGTTAATTTGAATACTAAAGAACAACTTGCAGATATTTTCACAAAATCTTTGCCTAAGGAAACTTTTGAATATCTTATAGATCAGCTTGGAGTCATACCACCATCGGTAGAGACTTAGACAGTTGATGATTGTCATCAACCAACAAAGTTAAAAGACAAATCTTTTACTCCGGTCTTTGATGAGGAAGCTACTTCTCAGGAGGAGTAGTTGGTATATTAAACTGATTGGTATTTTGTATATGAACTTGGTTTTATTATAACTTTGGCATTTGATGTCAAAGGGGGAGAGATATATATGGAAAAACACATTATCTTGTGGAGAGATTGGTATGGAAACTTTGGATAACACATGTTTCTCCCAGGGGAGAGATTGTCATTTAGGAGAGACTATTACTCTCTGTATTCTAGTTATGATCTTTTTGGAGATTGTTGGTTTTTGATACTTGGCATTTTTGTTTTGGCACTTTGATGGTTTTTCCATCTTGTGTTGCCATCAATGCCAAAGGGGGAGATTGTTGGTATTTTGGTATAGTTTTGTCATTGATGTCAACACCTACTAAAACACTAGCACTTTGGAGATCCATCAGCATTCACTAGCAAGAAAGTAACTATTGCACAGTTACTGGTATATGGTTCACCGGTAGGATATAATGATCACTGGCACTTGAAATGATATGGAAGACACTTGGTAATATCAAAGACATCGTACGAACATCTTATCTTGATGAATTAATCATTTATATATTCATATTTTCATATTTTCTTTTACTGACAAATAGGTCTAGGGTTACCTAGGGTTACATCGACAGGATTATCTTTTCCAGATCAGCATGGCACACTATGGAAATGATTAATTATTGTTGTAAATGCATTAAGCCGACATGTTCAATCGGTTATTGCATCGGATATTATATTATTTGTAAAAAAAATTTATTGAATATCTTGTAGAGCCGACGTACTAAAATTGGTCTTAGGTTATGGCATAAAGGTAAGATCTTATTTGTAAGATCATGTCTAGAATACGAAAAAAGAATTGTGTGAAAGTATATGCGAGATTAAGCAGTGCAATACACGTAGACATCATTTAAAGGTGAAGCTAGGTTTTTGTGAAAGCATATCAGCATTACACCGGTATTGAATCCAGCATATGAAGATGCTATTTTGTGCAGTACATTCTTATTGGATTTAACCATCCAACTGTAGTTAGTGTAACTCCCATTTTGTGATTGAGCAGTGAGCTCTAGGTTGTTGGCCTTTCTACATGTGTAGACCCCATTTATGTACACTTACTATCTGTAGTAGTATCATCTGATTGTGGGTAAGGTTTCCCACCATTGTTTTTCCCCTTACAGGGTTTCCACATACAAATATTGGTGTCATGTGTTGTGGATGACTTTGTGTTTATGTTGCATCCATTAATCTTTACTGGTATAGCAATTAACTGTTAAAAACTGTCTACCGACATACTTAACTGGTTTACCGGTATTAAGCATTAAGTTGGTTAAGTTGTTTTTGGTTTAAATTTATTTAACAATTGATACACCCCCCCCCCCCTCTCAGTTGTCTCTGGGACCTAACATCATCAACCTTCCATCATGGGTTGTGCAAGCGAGTTTTTCAACCATAGTGTTGGAGATCTTATTTCCTGGTTCCTGTCCAACTTTGGGTAAGTTAGTGACTGCCTGAATTGCTTCTTTGGTGATCATGTGGGGCTAGTCAAGCTAGATGAACTCATTATGGACCCTACTCAAAACATATCTGATCACTTCATCATTGAATTCTGGTATATACAGTATTTCAGTTAACCCTAGGTCTTCAAAGATTTGATATTATGGCTTGATTGTTCCAAAGCTACCTAGTATCATAGATTGATACATTCCCTTGATTTCCTTAGTGCCTAAATCCTCCAAGGTGCATTGAATATAGGCCCTCAAATCTTCCACATAAAATACACCATTGGGAACCCTCAAAAATGTGCCAGTAGAGTCTTCCTTCATTGCAATTTAAGGAAATTCCTTGAAAATGGGTCTAAGCCTATACTTAACCTCAACAACAGTTGGATTCATGATGACAGTAGGAGCAGATCATGATCTGGATGCCATTTCAAAGAAATACTTGTATACTAGTCGTCGGTTGAAAGATCTTGATTACTTCTTTGATACCTGCTAAAAATTCTTTGGAATGCCTTTGCTCACTCTTGATCGCTTATGATTCACCTTTTCTTCACTCTGGTTTACTCGAGTGCTGGGTGAGTGAAAATGAGTAAACCTTAATTCATCACTGTCATATATGCTTAGTGATGTGCCCTCCCAGATGTCGATTTCTAGATAAACCTCCATCAATGATCAATACCACTATCCAGATCTCTTTCCGATCTCTTTCGAGGACTATGCAAGATTTTCAATGAATCTTCCAACCCCTAAGGCGTATGCCTCAGTTACCAGTTGAATTTCCTGCGGGTACAGGAAAGCTCTAGTCTAATAGTGAAGTTAATGGTGTAGTTAGTAGTGTAGTTGCATCTCCACTTGGTTCTTCAGACTTTCTAACCCATCTCTTGGTGTGGTCTTGTTGTATTTCATCTACCTTTTGCTTTCCTTTCTCATTTTCTTTATCATTGCTAACCGGTGCAGTCTTGCTTCAGCAGTACTTAGCAATATGACCTATTTTGTTGGACACATAACATGTAACATTGTTATTTTGAATTGCTTTGACATATCCGGTGTCATTCCTTGACCTACATTGATTAGCCAAATGTCCAAACTTTCCACATGCATGACACTTAACATTCATTCTGCAATCTTCTCACTTATGACCATATTTCTTAGAATTTGTGGATGGATCGGGAACTGAATTGTAGTTTTGATTTTCTCTATTTCTACATTGTTTAGCCATATGTTCAAATTTATTACAAACAAAGCATCTACTATTGAATTTGTAAGAATTAGATTTCCTTACTGGTTTCCTCTGAACTAATGAGTTCTGTATACCGGTTGTCCAATCTTCATTTGCAGTACTAGAGCTTTCACGTTGTACAAGTCTAAGTCCTCTAGAATCTTCACTCTGCCTTTGTCTTTTCAACAAATCATCCAGCTGTGCAACACTAATCCTGAATTTTTCTTTATACTCATTTGTAGTAGTTAGATCATCTCTCAGAGTCATTATTTGTCTTTCAAGCTCTTGTTCATTATTCCAGGATTGTACCAAATCAGTTCTGAATAGATTGTTCTCATGAGCCAGTCTACCACATTCTTCAAATTTGCTCTTCAAAGATATAGCAAGATTTTATTCCTTATTATTTTTGTCCTCAATATCTTTTCACATCCTCATAGTTAGGTCTTGCATTTCATTTTTCATGAGCATGTTTTCTTGACTCAGTTTCTGACATTGTTCCCTCAGTGCATTTATCTTTTCATCATCCTAGTTTTGCAAAAGTTCCTTCCTCTTAGCCTGAGCTGATGATAATCTTTCTCGCAAAAAAGAATGAATTCATTAGTAGAATTCAATTCATCTTGCAGTTATAAGTTCTTCATCCTTTCAACATCGTAATCCTCAAGTGCCATCTCAAGTTTCTTCTCCATAGCAATGTTCAATGATTCTAGTTTCAGGATCTTCCTCAAGCTGTTGAACATCCTCCAAGGTACCAAGCTCTAATACTAGTTATTGGAATACAATGAATCCAAGAAAACTGAGAGGGGGGGTGAATTAGTATTATGTCGGTAATACAACATTTTACCTTATTATAACATACACATATAAACCGGTAAATGAAGAAATATATAATATGAAGTAAATAAACCAGCCACATGAATGAACACCATAACACACAGAATTTATAATATGAATGAGTGAACACCATAACACATGGTGGGATTTGTGACCCAAAATATCAATTCACTGGCCATATAAAAGATATTACATAGCATGGGGGCTTGCACATGCAGGAAGGCACACTACCTAGAGCACACTGCTCAACACAAAAAAGTCTCACTAACTACTAGCTTCTGCCAAGATAAAATAGTAATGGTGAACTCAAAAAATGCATCTGCAATGCCAAAAAGAGTTCTAGTTATAGCTTTGTTATGTACTGGTTCATAAACCCTGAACCCTTCTACCGATATCTCCTTTCCTCCGAGAATGCTTTTGAAACCATCTATAGATAATTGCATGATATAACTTTCACATACAAAATGATCTACATATATATCATTTGCATCACTCTATTCTACTTCCTTATCATCTATTAAAATGACCTAACAGACTGACTTATATACCCTCTACAAATAATTTGCCTTATGTCGGCTTAAAATACATTACAAAAGATATTCAATGTCGGCCCTATACAAAATGATATTACAAATAAATTTTTTTGGATCCAGACTGATGTTGGCTTCACTAAAGTGCTGGATGTTGGTGCCGGAGCTAGTGCTAGTGATGACCATTATTACTCTAATGTCGGTATCTTCTAGTGTCTACCTTCAAATGTTGGTATTCGCTAGTATATGTCTTCAATAGAATCTTGTTTCCATCAATGACAACATATGAATCCAATGAGTGTCAATTGCCAACAATTGTGACATTACTCATGCTTTTCTTCTATTGTGTCATCACTAAAAATGATTCAATGTTCCAAGGATATCAATTATATTAATTTCATATCCTATTGACATTCATCATTCTTTTCTCCTATTATGACTAACATGATGTGTTATATGATGTTTGCAACAATACTTCTGCCAACCTAGGACAACACCATCTTTGTCAATCTGATCTATGCAAGTCTCTCCACTAGATCTTCTCAATTGTTGACTTCAATGACAATATATTGCCAACAATCTTCCCCTTTGGAATTGATGTCAACACATAGACCAGGTAGTGCATTCTCTTCCTGTGATATTGTAGAGATGAGCAGGATGAACCATTATTAAAAAGCAGTGCCAATACTACTGACAAAAATTTCAGAAATCCCCTTGAGACAAACATGAGGTTCAAGGAAGAAAAATAGTAAAATAGTATGCTCACTCTGAGCCATAGACATCAAAATATTGAGATTAAATCATAAAGAATAGAGGCATAACTAACACACATTTGAATTGAGGCCCCTTTTGGAGGGATTGGGGTCTTGGGCACCCTAGTCCACTCAGACTAGGATTTTGGGAACCATAGTCCTCTCAAACATCGACAAGAGAAAGGAATGGTATAGTATCAAGATCCAGAACATAGGATCTATACTCAAAATTAGTATATGACAATAGTAGGATAGGATAGGGCCCAAACAGGCTTAAAATGATCCAAGAGAAGGCATAATAAAGTAGGGGCCCAAGTAGAGTGTGAATCTTATAAAAGATTATA
The DNA here is from genome assembly GCF_030272615.1 of Cryptomeria japonica. Taxonomy (NCBI): domain Eukaryota; kingdom Viridiplantae; phylum Streptophyta; class Pinopsida; order Cupressales; family Cupressaceae; genus Cryptomeria; species Cryptomeria japonica. The sequence continues at coordinate 509,105,720 of NC_081410.1, forward strand.
ATTTATAACATTATAGAATGATAGTAACATAACACAAAAAAGTCTAAAATTAAACACTCAAATCAATAATTCTAATGATAGTAGCTTAGGGATTAGCTAAGAAATAAAACACAAACAAGAGGAGGAGAATGAGGATCCAAGTCAAACTTTGTTACCACAAAACTAATACCTTATATCAAAATAATTATTAAATTTAGATCTCACAATCTAATTCACTCATCAAGAACCAATGAAAACTAGAAAATTTAAATATAAGATAACATTAGACAATGAATTTGAGTAGAAATACCTTGGGATTCATCATTCTTTTTGGAAATATGGGGTGTGTATGCAAGGAACACCGTGTTTCTAGCTAGCTTTGTAAGTTATTAGTAAGGAAAATCAATAACATAATCCCACATTATTAGGATGGTATATTATCCCCTCTCTAGTTCTCTCCCTTCCTCTCCACCTCTCTCTCCATCACCCCTTACCCATCTCCCTTTATAAACTTTCTCCTTCGTTTATCTTTCCTATCACCTCTTTATCCTCTAGAAACTCTAGACCTATTACTTTCCCTTTCTTCTCTCTATTTCTTCTCTCTCTCTCCCCTCTCTAGGTCTCTCCTATACTCTCTCCCTCTCTCTCACCTTCCCTCCTTATCTCCATATCTATCCTTCCTTCACACCCTCCATCTCTCTTCTCCTCCTATTATTTCTCTCCACTCTCTCTTTGTTCTCTTGATCACTACCTATACCTCTGAACCTCTCTCTCCATACCTATTTTTCTCTCTTATTTTCTTCTCTCTCTCCCTCACCTATCTACCTCTTCCCTCTCTAGGTCTCTTAGTCACTCCCTACCCACCTCTACCTCTCTTCTTAGATCTCTCTTTCTCTTTATTCTTCCCTCTCTCCTCTTCTCTCTCCCTCTCCTCTCCAATTCATCACCTCTCCCTCCCCAATATAGTATTTACATAATAGGTTGTAGGATATAAGATTTATGATATAAGGTACAAGATTGATGGTACATAGTTTAGGGAACATAAGGTTGAGGGTAGTGGTCATATTGATTCCTCCCTCTATCTCTCCATCTTTCTCTCTCTCTCTTCTCTCCCACCTCTCTCTCTCTCCATGAACCATGGTCTCTCCCTCCCTCTCTATCTCACTCTTCCTTTCCCTCATATATATCTTCCTCCCCTACTCTCGAGCATACTCTCTCGCTATCCCCTCTCTCCATTGTCTAGGTCGTCACCTCTTCCTCCTTGCCTCTCTCTCCCTCTCTTTCCTTTATAGGTTTCTCCCTCCTCTCTCCATCTCTATACCACTCCATCTATGTCTCATTAGGCACCTCTCTCTCCCTCTCTTTCCTTTATAGGTTTCTCCCTCCTCTCTCCATCTCTATACCACTCCATCTATGTCTCATTAGGCACCTCTCTCTATGCCCCTATATGTATGTCTCCCCTCTCTCTCCCATCTAGGTATAGGGTATAGGATAGAAGATTGCTGGAACATTGTTTAGGGTATATAGGGTTGAGGGTAGCACGGTGGTATTTAGTTCGGTTGGCTATAATTATCTTTTCAAGTAGTGGGTCCTACTCAGCAAACAAAACACTTTTCATCAAGCCTCACCAATCAAGAAAAACACACCATGATCCTAATATAGTTTATAAATGGGACAACTTATAGCTATTGATACAAATATGAATAATAGATAATATGTTTTGACGTATTTAGAGAACTTTATTGTGAAATACTATATATGTGGAAACAAAGTAACAATATCAGTGGCCTTTTCAATATTGTATTATCTTTGAAAGGAGTTTTTGCAACTGACAGTTTAACATCAAATATGATTGAATTTGTTCATATGGTGAGCTGCAAGTGTAAAATCATTGTGGATACTTATATTATTCAACCTTATTCTCTATCTATTTGTGGCTTTGATAATGTTGGTAGATAATCACTAGGTACAATAACCTTAATTATTAAGGTAGGTCTCAATATTTTACTTACACCTATCAATGTCCCCTATACCATCACATATAATATTCTCCTACGAAGACCTTGGATTCATCCTATGCACATAACTAATAGAAAACTTAATTTCATTAAGTCGATTGCAATATCGACTAACATGACGTGTTATGCACTTTCACAATTTCACACATGACCTCTTCAATGCATCCTCTACTACTGAGAAGTAGCAATGAAGATGAACACAGTATGTAATATGCTTTCACAATTTTGTATCTTCATGGGTCAATGCCATCTATTGACCTGCGAGATAGTAATTGTCACTAACATATTGTGTTAGGTGATTTTGCACTTTTGTGCATGACCTATTAAACACATTCTCTATTACCACGAAGAAGTGATTGCGACTAACACAGTGTGTGTGCCCTTTTAGAATTTTGCTACTTCATGGGTCAATAACATCTATTGACTTGCAGGATGGTGATGGCGGCTAATAGGACATTCGAAGTTTAACGCATGACCTTGTAAACACACTCTTTACTACAGTGAAACAACAATTGCAACTAATAGGGTGTGTCAGGCGCTTTCACAATTTTGCGACTTCATAGGTCAATACCATCTGTTCACCTGCGAGACGGTAATATCGACTAACATGACATGTTAGGTGCTTTAAGATTTTTGTGCTTAACCTATTAAACACATTCTCTACTACCATGAAACATCGATTGTGACTAACATAGGTTGTTATGTGCTTTCATAATTCTATGACTTCATGGGTCAAACCATTTGTTCACCCACTGGATGAAGATTGCGACTAACACATAGTTTTAAGTTATTTCGTAGTTTCATGTGAATAGACATAGTTGGTTGTGACTTTCACCATTTCACTACTTCATAGATTAAGCCCAATCTGTCAACCCATCAAATGGCAATTATACCTAGCGCAACCTATTTGTCACAGCTTCTAACCCTGACGTGACCAATCAAAAATCTAATGCGGCTTGTAACCCTAAAGTGACTTCTAACCCTAAAGTGGCTTCTAGCCCTATCTCAACCATCCAATGGAAAATCTATGTTTACTAACACACATGTTCACCATCATGACTAACACGCATTTTTAAACACTTTCACAGTTTTGCATGAATAGACACAACCGGTTATGACTTTCGTTGTTTCGCTACTTTACGGATTAAGCGCAACATGTTAACCAATGAAATGATAATTATAACTAACGTGACCTATTTTCAAAATTTCTAACCCTAATGCAACCAATCAAAAATCTAATGCAGCTTCTAACACTAACGCAACTTTTAACCCTAGCTCAATCTCAACCATCCAAGAAAAAATCTACGATTCAAAAGGTGGGACTAACATTGCATGTTAGTTGCGTCCCAAGTTTGTTTGGAGCCAAAATAGACGTGTCCCATGATGTGTCTAACCCTAACGCGACCTGTGTGTGTAAAGCTTCTAACCAACATGTCGAACCCTAACGTGACCTCTGCATGGATAACTATATTATATCAACCGACCTATGTGTGTATAGCTCCAAGCCGTATTATATCAAGAAATATAAACTAACCATAATAGCTTCAAACTAAAAATGCAAACCATAGTGATATTAAACACAAAATCCAAACAATATCACGCAAATGATAAATTAACCTCAATGTGACTTTTCCCGCATTAGGTACATCAAATCGTGCCATGTTAGTCTTTTCTCTAATGAACGTACCAATTTTTGGAGCCCGCGCCCTCTTTTTCCTACCGAGATGTCGTCTGAATGTGGTTTCTTCATTCACTTCCTTTTAATGTACATGTTATGCACAATAAATTATCGGTAACCACGAAGCCAGCCATGGCCGTGCTTGGGCATGTTAACGTAATTTCACGTGGGCCCCGAGGAGTGAAACTGACAACTCGGCGAACTCCACATGTAGTTCTCCCTGTCACATACCATGGGTCTAGGTGCCATGGCAAGTTGGCATGGTATGTATGTCTCAGACATGTATCTCGATGCATGTCATTGGTACAATAGGTCCATTTTGGAGCCAAAATAGACACGCCCCTGATGGCTTTGATATCAATAATTTGGGCTTCATATCACCCAATTAAAATATTAAATTACTTTGAATGAAGGTAAAAGGTGGTTTTATCTCTTGTGTCAGATTTATGTAATTTATTTTATATAATTAAATTTTAAAATAAGATATACAACCAAATTTTATGGAAGGTTTGCAAATCTTATCATAAATTAATTATTGAATGAAAGAACAATTACAAAATCAATGAGGAAAAGTATATAAAAATATCTTTAGTATTTGTCATCACAAAAACAATATACAATAAAGTATACCGTAACACAAGGTGTACGTGGAGAAAATTAATTCAAAAGAAAATCTCCTCTCTAAAAGTAAAACCATAATGAATATAATAAAATACTGACAAATCAACCAAATTAGGTTCATAATCAAGAACCAAATTAGATGAAAAAAACTAGGTATTGTAAATTGTTATATAGAACAATGAACCAAGTGATGAGCTCAAAATATAAAATTTTGAATGTCTCATTTTTGTTGTTGATATGTATACAATATTTAGGATATTCACTAAAATTTATCATATTTTCATAACTTGTCATAATTGACAACTTATTTTGGCTGCCTATTTGTGTATCTTCATCAATATAAAAATCTTCTATGGCGTTCACCATAAGGTTATTGTAATGTTTCTAAAGATCCCAATGTAACTAACCAATTATCACAGTATTACATGGTATCCAAGCATGCTTTTACATCTCAAAACTTGAATTCAACTTTATCTCAATCATTTAATTGTACTAAATTAAAGATGGTATTTATATGTCAGAGAGGAAATTCTTGTGCATGCACATTGAAGTGACACATCAAGAGTTACCACTAGGAAATTCTCTGTATGAAGATGTTGGCAATTTGGCACTAAGTTGTCATTGATGTCAAATGGCATGATGAATACTCACATAAGGGTGAGCATAAAGAATGAAGACCTACCGATAGTCTCACACCACTAGAGGTAAAGATGTGTTACCGGTATAGGGCGCTCTATTGGTTAACAGAAGAAGAAAGCTCTACCAGAAAAGAGTTGTATCGGTATGTGTTTTCCGAGTCAACTGTGTGTTGGTGGGCCATGTGAAGCTGAGGTGGAAAACATGTTGTGGTTGGTGAAGCCTCATCGATAAGGTTGATGAAACAAATAATTGCCATTAATGGAGGTGCCACAAATCACGAGATTGTATCTGACTGATTGCGGCTCAAGGAAGAAGGAATCACAAAGGAAGATCAGAGAGTAGTTGGCACCTAAATCTATGCAAGGGAAAACTAATTTAGGAATTCCTCAAAAAGAAATCTTCTGAAGCACTTTATGTGTTGACTGATTCCGTGATAGAAGATCTGATTTAAGATTACCATTTGCAGAAAATGTGCATTGGATAATGGAAACTATGTGCAAGTGCATCCTCCTAGGACATGTGATCGATTCGAGAAAGGTAGGATTGGATCTCATTAATATTGTGTCAAAAGATGAAACTCTAACCGCTCAAGTTTTTGAATTATGTTCTGGCGGGAAATCACCATATTAGAAATGAGAGCTCAAAACAAAAAATAATTATGCTGTGAAAGAGGAGTAGCATACAAAGAAGTAAGCAAAGAAAAGAATTGTGAGCCTTAGAAAGAATTCTATGAAAGTTGCAGTGTGTGTGCAAGGAAGCATACCAATAAGAGGATTCTACTAGCAGTTCCGTAGTCTTGTAGTTGAGCCTAACCGGTAAGGCATAGAAGAGCACACAACATCCTAGTGTGATCCATTGTGTTGAGAGATTATGTGTAGGAGAGATAATACAGGTTGAGAAATAGAGATAGAAATTCCACAACCAATAGTGTGAGATTCTGTGGAGGAGAAAAGACTGTCAACCGATAAAGTGTTATTTGATCAAAGAGTTGCAGAATTCATTTGCAACAAGAAGCCTTAATTGTATTCAAACAGTATTTCAATATACATCGCCAAGTTGAAGCTTGGTGTAGGGGCTGGTGCTCCTTGGGTTGGTGCCCAAAATCTTTGTAAGTCAATGTTTTAACTGTGAGGTTGGATTGGAGCAGTAGTCTCCAACAACTTTTCTCACCAAGGTTTTTCCCATATTGGGTTTTCCTCGTAAATCTGGTGTTGTGAGTTACTTGTGTGCAAATGATATCTTTGGCTTTCTCTCTTGTATTACTAGTATGAATGTTTAGTGGTTAAGTGAATAACTAATATTCTCAAGTTAGATCAGACAAAAGAAAAGCTTAGGAACCATTGATTCACCCCCCCTCTCAATGGTATTTAGTGTTTAACAATTGGTATCAGAGAAAAGTTCTCGGTTATATTTAAACCTTGGGGTGATTCTGGACTTCAAACACAATGGCAAGAAGTGAGTTTGCTTCCTCAAAATCCCCCATGCTTGATGGATCCAACTATGCCTTATAGAGCAGAAGAATGGAGACCTATATTTCATCTCTTGGTTTTGATGTGTGGATGTCGGTTAAGAATGGGTATGTCATTCCTAATGCTCCTCCCTCTAATCCAGATGGAAAAAAGGAGTATGAGAATAATGCAAAGGCAAAACATACTATCTTGAGTGGATTGCCCGATACTAAATTTGTCAAAGTCATGCACTGTATTTCAACAAAAGAGAAATGGGACAAATTGCAGAGGTTGGTTCAGCGAGATGCAAAAGTCAAAGAAGACAAGCTGCAAACACTAAGGGGCCAACTTCAAAGCATCAAAATGAAAGATGATGAAAAGATTCCAGACTATCTTTACAGATTTGATGAAACTGTGAATACCATTAGAGGACTTGGAGAAGAGATTGCAAATGAGATTCTTGTCACGAAGATACTTAGATCTCTCACTCCCAAATATTATACTAAGGTGTCAACCATAGAAGAAGCCAAGGATCTGAAGACTCTTACAATGGATGAGCTATTTGGCTCTCTGATAGCCTATGAGATGAGAACAACTGGTGATACTTCCTCAAGGAAAGAAGCAACATTCAATATCACTAAAAAGGGAAAAGAAGCGATTACTCATAACAAATCTAGTGAAGATTTTGATGTAGAAGTAGAAAACTTTGTCAGGAAGCTCAAAAGATGATCCGACCGGTACAAAGGAAAACTACCACTTAAATGCTTCAATTGTGGGAAAGTGGGACACTTCACTGCAAATTGTCCTCGCAAAGAAACCGGTGGAGATGAGTCAAGAGAGTTCAAAAGATCTGTCGGCAAAGATAGAGAAAGGAATGACATGTTAGGTGCTTTCAAAGTTTTGCACTTAACCTATTAAAAACATTCTCTACCACCATGAAACATCGATTGTGACTAACATAGGTTGTTATGCGCTTTCATAATTCTGTAACTTCATGGGTCAAACCATTTTTTCACCCACTGGATGAAGATTGCGACTAACACATAGTTTTAAGTGCTTTCGTAGTTTCGCATGAATAGACACAGTCGGTTGTGACTTTCGCCATTTCACTACTTCGCAGATTAAGCCCAATCTGTTAACCCATGAAATGGTAATTATACTTAAGGTGACCTATTTTTCATAGCTTCTAACCCTAACATGACCAATCAAAAATCTAATGCTGCTTCTAACCCTAAAGTGACTTCTAACCCTAAAGTGGCTTCTAACCCAATCTCAACCATCCAATGGAAAATCTATGTTTACTAACACACATGTTCACCATCATCACTAACACGCATTTTTAAACACTTTCACAGTTTTGCATGAATAGACACAACCAGGTATGACTTTCGCTATTTCGTTACTTTACGGATTAAGCGCAACATGTTAACCAGTGAAATGATAAGTATAACTAATGTGGCCTATTTTCAAAACTTCTAACCCTAATGCGACCAATCAAAAATCTAATGCGGCTTCTAACACTAAAACAACTTTTAACCCTAGCTCAATCTCAACCCTCCAATAAAAAAATCTACGGTTCAAAAGGTGGGACTAACATCGCATGTTAGTTGCATCGCAAGTTTGTTTGGAGCCAAAATAGATGTGTCCCATGATGTGTCTAACCCTAATGCGACCTGTGTGTGTATAGCTCCCAACCAATATGTCTAACCCTAAAGCGACCTCTGTGTGGATAACTGTATTATATCAACCGACCTATGTGTGTATAGCTCCAAGCCGTATTATATCAAGAAATATAAACTAAGAATAATAGCTTCAAACTAAAAATGCAAACCATAGTGATATTAAACACAAAATCCAAACAGTATCATGCAAATGATAAATTAACTTCAATGTGACTTTTTCCGCATTAGGTACATCAAATCGTGCCATGTTAGTCTTTTCTCTAATGAACGTACCAATTTTTGGAGCCCATGCCCTCTTTTTCCTACTGGGATGTCGTCTAAATGTGGTTTCTTCATTCACTTCCTTTTAATGTACGTGTTATGCACAATAAATCATCGGTAACCATGAAGCCAGCCATGGCCGACCTCCAACATGTCAACATAATTTCACGTGGGCCCCAAGGAGTGAAACCGACAACTCGACGAACTCCACACGCAGTTCTCCCTGTCACATACCATGGGTCCAGGTGCCATGGCAAGTTGGCATGGTATGCATGTCCCAGACATGTATCTCAATGCATGTCATTGGTACAATAGGTCCATTTTTGAGCCAGAATAGACATGCCCATGATGGCTTTGATATCAATAATTTGGGCTTCATATCACCAAATTAAAAACTTAAATTACTTTGAATGAAGGTAAAAGGTGGTTTTATCTCTTGTGTCAGATTTATGTAATTTATTTTATTTAATTAAATTTAAAAATAAGATATACAACCAAATTTTATGGAAGGTTTGCAAATCTTATCATAAATTAATTATTGAATGAAAGAACAATTACAAAATCAACGAGGAAAAGTATATAAAAATATCTTTAGTATTTGTCATTACAAAAAAAATATACAATAAAGTATACCATAACACAAGGTGTACGCGGAGAAAATTAATTCAAAAGAAAATCTCCTCTCTAAAAGTAAAACCATAATGAATATAATAAAATACCGACAAATCAACCAAATTAGCTACATAATCAAGAACCAAATTAGACGAAAAAAAAATAGGTATTGTAAATTGTTATATAGAACAATGAACCAAGTGATGAGCTCAAAATATAAAATTTTAAATGTCTCATTTTTGTTGTTGATATGTATACAATATTTAGAATATTCACTAAAATTTATCATATTTTCATAACTTGTCATAATTGACAACTTATTTTGGCTGCCTATTTGTGTATCTTCATCAATATAAAAATCTTCTGTGACGTTCACCATAAGGCTATTGTAATGTTTCTAAAGATCCCAATGTAACTAAGCAATTATCACACTATTACATGGTATCCAAGCATGCTTTTACATCTCAAAACTTGAATTCAACTTTATCTCAATCATTTAATTGTACTAAATTAAAGATGGTATTTATATGTTAGAGAGGAAATTCTTGTGCATGCACATTGAAGTGACACATCAAGAGTTACCACTAGGAAATTCTCTGTATGAAGATGTTGGCAATTTGGCACTAAGTTGTCATTGATGTCAACTGGCATGATGAATACTCACATAAGGGTGAGCATAAAGAATGAAGACCTACCGATAGTCTCACACCACTAGAGGTAAATATTTGTACCGGTATAGGGTGCTCTACCATTTAACAGAAGAAGAAAGCTCTACTGGAAAAGAGTTGTATCGGTATGTGTTTTCCGAGTCAACTGTGTGTTGGTGGGCCATGTGAAGCTGAGGTGGAAAACATGTTCTGGTTGGTGAAGCCTCATCGATAGGGTTGATGAAACAAATAATCACCATTAATGGAGGTGCCACAAATCACGAGATTGTATCTGACTGATTGTGGCTCGAGGAAGAAGGAATCATAGAGGAAGATCAAAGAGTAGTTGGCCCCTGAATCTATGCAAGGGAAATCCGAATTAGGAATTCCTCGAAAAGAAATCTTCTGAAGCACTTTATGTGTTGACTGATTCTGTGATAGAAGATCTGATTTAAGATTGCCATTTGCAGAAAATATGCATTGGATAATGGAAACTGTGTGCAAGTGCATCCTTCTAGGACATGAGATCGATCCGAGAAAGGTAGGATTGGATCTCATTAATATTCTGTCAAAAGATGAAACCCTAACCGCTCAAGTTTTTGAATTACGTTCTGGTGGGAAATCACCATATTAGAAATGAGAGCTCAAAACAAAAAACAATTATGCTGTGAAAGAGGAGTAGCATAGAGAGAAGTAAGCAAAGAAAAGAATTGTGAGCCTTAGAAAGAATTCTATGAAAGTTGCAGTGTGTGTGCGAGGAAGCATACCGACAAGAGGATTCTACCAGCAGTTTCGTAGTCTTGTAGTTGAGCCTAACCGGTAAGGCATAGAAGAGCACACAACATCTTAGTTTGATCCATTGTGTTGAGAGATTATGTGTAGGAGAGATAATACAGGTTGAGAAATAGAGATAGAAATTCCACAACCGATAGTGTGAGTTTCTGTGGAGGAGAAAAGACTGTCAACCGATAAAGTGTTATTTGATCAAAGAGTTGCAGAATTCATTTGCAACAAGAAGCCTTAATTGTATTCAAACAGTATTTCAATATACATCGCCAAGTTGAAGCTTGGTGTAGGGGCTGGTGCTCCTTGGGTTGGTGCCCAAAATCTTTGTAAGTCAATTTTTTACCTGTGAGGTTGGATTGGAGCAGTAGTCTCCAACAACTTTTCTCACCAAGGTTTTTCCCATATTGGGTTTTCCTCGTAAATCTGGTGTTGTGAGTTACTTGTGTGCAAATGATATCTTTGGCTTTCTCTCTTGTATTACTAGTATGAATGTTTAGTGGTTAAGTGAATAACTAATATTCTCAAGTTAGATCAGACAAAAGAAAAGCTTAGGAACCATTGATTCACCCCCCCTCTCAATGGTATTTAGTGTTTAACAATTGGTATCAGAGAAAAGTTCTCGGTTATATTTAAACCTTGGGGTGATTCTGGACTTCAAACACAATGGCAAGAAGTGAGTTTTCTTCCTCAAAATCCCCCATGCTTGATGGATCCAACTATGCCTTATAGAGCAGAAGAATGGAGACCTATATTTCATCTCTTGGTTTTGATGTGTGGATGTCGGTTAAGAATGGGTATGTCATTCCTAATGCTCCTCCCTCTAATCCAGATGGAAAAAAGGAGTATGAGAATAATGCAAAGGCAAAACATACTATCTTGAGTGGATTGCCCGATACTAAATTTATCAAAGTCATGCACTGTATTTCAACAAAAGAGAAATGGGACAAATTGCAGAGGTTGGTTCAGCGAGATGCAAAAGTCAAAGAAGACAAGCTGCAAACACTAAGGGGCCAACTTCAAAGCATCAAAATGAAAGATGATGAAAAGATTCCAGACTATCTTTACAGATTTGATGAAACTGTGAATACCATTAGAGGACTTGGAGAAGAGATTGCAAATGAGATTCTTGTCACGAAGATACTTAGATCTCTCACTCCCAAATATTATACTAAGGTGTCAACCATAGAAGAAGCCAAGGATCTGAAGACTCTTACAATGGATGAGCTATTTGGCTCTCTGATAGCCTATGAGATGAGAACAACTGGTGATACTTCCTCAAGGAAAGAAGCAACATTCAATATCACTAAAAAGGGAAAAGAAGCGATTACTCATAACAAATCTAGTGAAGATTTTGATGTAGAAGTAGAAAACTTTGTCAGGAAGCTCAAAAGATGATCCGACCGGTACAAAGGAAAACTACCACTTAAATGCTTCAATTGTGGGAAAGTGGGACACTTCACTGCAAATTGTCCTCGCAAAGAAACCGGTGGAGATGAGTCAAGAGAGTTCAAAAGATCTGTCGGCAAAGATAGAGAAAGGAATGACATGTTAGGTGCTTTCAAAGTTTTGCACTTAACCTATTAAAAACATTCTCTACCACCATGAAACATCGATTGTGACTAACATAGGTTGTTATGCGCTTTCATAATTCTGTAACTTCATGGGTCAAACCATTTTTTCACCCACTGGATGAAGATTGCGACTAACACATAGTTTTAAGTGCTTTCGTAGTTTCGCATGAATAGACACAGTCGGTTGTGACTTTCGCCATTTCACTACTTCGCAGATTAAGCCCAATCTGTTAACCCATGAAATGGTAATTATACTTAAGGTGACCTATTTTTCATAGCTTCTAACCCTAATGTGACCAATCAAAAATCTAATGTGGCTTCTAACCCTAAACTGACTTCTAACCCTAAAGTGGCTTCTAACCCAATCTCAACCATCCAATGGAAAATCTATGTTTACTAACACACATGTTCACCATCATCACCAACACGCATTTTTAAACACTTTCACAGTTTTGCATGAATAGACACAACTAGGTATGACTTTCGCTATTTCGTTACTTTACGGATTAAGCGCAACATGTTAACCAGTGAAATGATAAGTATAACTAATGCGGCCTATTTTCACAACTTCTAACCCTAATGCGACCAATCAAAAATCTAATGCAGCTTCTAACACTAAAACAACTTTTAACCCTAGCTCAATCTCAACCATCCAATAAAAAATCTCATGCTTACTGTTACCGGTGTAATAAATTTGGATACAAAATAGCTGACTGTAGATTAAACAATAAGCCTTTTATGAATTATGAAAGTAGAAACCCATTTAATACACTCTGGGATATGAATGTTGTTTGCTATCAGCGCAATGGATGTGGTCATGAAATTTTTTATTGTAGAAAGAATAAACCTGCACCCTACAATAATTTTAAGGACATTCCCTTTAATAAAAATGTAAAATTATATAACTGTCAATAATTTGGACACATAGAAAAGTTATGCAAAAGCAAGAAGATCAAGCAAATGAAGGCAAATCTAGATCAAGGATCGGTAACTGAATCTGAGCTCAATATAGCAACAGACAAGAAGAAGGAAATCAAACCAGTTTGGGTTGAGAAAGAAAAGGAATAGGAAAAATCAAGTCTCTTAGTATAGATGGCCTTGCATGCTGAAAGGAAAAATCTATGGGTGGTAGACAATGGTTGTTCAAACCATATGACTAGTGACAAAAAGAAATTCATCAAACTTGAAGACTAGAATGGTGGATCAGTAAGGTTTGGAGATAATTCCTCCATCAAAATAAATGGAAAAGGAACTCTAAGAATTGATGGAAAACTCAAGGCACCTAATGTATATTATGTGGAAGGTGTCAAGCATAATCTACTGAGTGTGAGTCAGGTGTGTGAAAAAGGCTACAAATTTACCTTTCACTCAACCAGTTGCCAGATAAAGAAAGACAGTACCGGTAAAGTTGTGGCAGAAGGAAAAAGGACTGATGGAAATGTTTATAATATGAAGGAATGCTATGAGTCCCAATGTATGTTAGGACAAGTAGATGAAAGTTGGCTATGGCACAGAAGATTAGGTCACATCAATTTTGATAACTTAGTTGTAGTAAGAAAAAAGGGGTGTGTGAGGAATATTCCACCCATCGGCAAACCGGTAAACACATTTTGTGATGAATGTGTAAAAGGTAAGCAAACAAAAGTGAGTTTTAAGACAAATGAGCACAACACCTCAAGACCACTTGAAATTGTGCATACAGATCTATGTGGTCCAACTTGAACAAGAGAACTTGCCAGTGAAGGATACTTTATGCTTTTTATTGATGACTACTCAAGGATGACATCAATCACCTTTCTGCAAGATTAATCACAAGCATTTGAAAGATTCAAGATCTTTCAAAAAATGGTGGAAAAGGAAAGTTGGTACAGATTAAAATGCCTAAGATCAGATAGGGGTGGAGAGTTCACATCAAATGAATTTGAGGATTATTGTGAAAAACATGGAATTAGAAGGCAATACTCTCCTCCTAGAACACCACAGCAAAATGGTGTGGTAGAAAGGAAGAACGGGACAGTCAAGGAGATGGCCAGAACCATGTTAAATGAGGCCAGTCTGCCAAATACATATTGGAAAGAAGTTATTCATATTGTTGCATACACTTTTAACCGAGTTCAATTAAAAACAAACAACAAAATGACACCCTATGAGTTATGCTATGATCGGAAGCCATCAGTCAAATACTTCAAAGTATTTGGAAGCAAGTGCTTCATCAAGAAAGATATGGATGGTTTAGGAATTTTTGACTCTAGGAGTGATGAAGGAATATTCCTTGGTTACTCATTTAACAACAAAGCCTACAAATGGTACAATAAAAGACTAAGAAGGTTCATTTAGAGTGTGTATGTAAAAGTTCATGAAGATATGCACAAAGGATGTCAACCACAGGTTAACTAGTATGACGACTCTAGTGATGAATATTGTGAAGTTCAGATAGATATTGAACCAGAGGTAGCATCCAAGAAGGTCCCCAACCGATATGTATAGCTGAATCACCCGGAAGAGAAAATTTTGGGAAATGTGAGTGATGGTGTGCAGACTAAGAGAAGACTTGCTTGCAATGATGAACACGTCAACCTATGCTTCATGACTGAAGTTGAACCCAAAATGTTCATTGAGGCCAGTAAGAGACAAGAATGGATGGATGCTATGGAAGAAGAACTGCACCAAATTGAGAAGAAGAAGACTTGGGAATTAGTTCCTAGATCGGAAGACAAGAATATCATTGGCACAAAATGGGTCTACTGGAATAAGAGGAATGAAGAAGGTAAAATTGTAAGGCACAAGGCTAGACTAGTACGCAAAGGTTACTCTCAAGTAGAGGGGATTGACTTTGAAGAAACATTTACACCGATGGCTAGATTCGAAGCAATTAGAATGTTTCTAGGTTACTCTACCTACAAGGGCTATAAAGTATACCAAATGGATGTAAAATCTTCTTTTTTAAAAGGAAATTTGGAAGAAGAAGTATGTATGGAGCAACCAGAAGGGTTTGTGCTACATGAGGATGAGACAATTGTGTGTGTGTTAAAGATGGCTCTATATGGTCTAAAGCAAGCTCCAAGAGCATGGTACTAAAGATTAGATCAGTATCTGAAGGAGAAGAGATTCAAAAAGGGAAGTGATGACAATAATTTATACATAAAGAAAGATGGGAATCACATGATTATTGTGGTTGTGTATGTAGATGACAACATCTTTGGAGGCAACAACGATACCCTCTACAAAGAGTTTTTTGATCAGATGCAGTCAAAATTTGAGATGTCAATGCTTGGTGAATGGACTTACTTCCTGGGTTTGCAGATATTACATAAATATAAAGGAATCTTAATCTCTCAAATCAAGTATGCAAAGGAGATGTTGAAGAAATTCCAACTAGAAGATTGTAAACTGGTAAGTACCCCCATGGTGACTAGCAACAAATTGAGCAAGAATAATAAATCACTGGTGGTGGATCAAACTCTGTATAGATCCATGATAGGAAGTCTACTGTATCTAACCACTTCAAGACAAGATATAGTTCAAGCAGTGTGCATGGTGGCCATATTGCAAGCTGTCCCAAAGTAGTCACACATGAATGTTGTTAGCAGAATTTTTAGGTACCTACAAGGAACACTTAGCTATGGCTTGTAGTATCCTAAATAGGGAGATTTTGTCTTGGAAGAATACACTAATGTTGATTGGGCAGGATGCATTGATGATAGAAAGAGCACAAGTGGTGGTGCATTCTTTCTTGGTGATCAGTTGGTCTCTTGGCATAGAAAGAGGAAGGACTCGGTCTCTCAATCTATTGTTGAAGCTGAGTACATTGTTACCACTACATGCTTCTCTTAGGTGCTTTGGATGAAGCAAACTCTCAAAGATAAACACGTGGACATCACTGATCCTATTCTCATTTGGTGTGACAATTCGAGTGTAATCAACATAGAAAAGAGTCCTATCATGCATTCCAGAACAAAGCACATTGCTATCAAATATCATTTTCTCAAAGAAAAAGTTGAAGGACAAGAGGTAAGGATGGATTATTTTCCTACTGGTGAACAAGTAGCAGACATTTTCACCAAACCATTATCGGTAAGCACTTTTGAGTACCTCTGACACAAGTTGGGAGTTGTGTAATCTGCCTAGACAGGTTTTATGTGGCTAAGGGGGAGTGCTCAGTACCCTTTGTCATTGTGTCAAAGGGGGAGAAATGTACCGGTATGGAGTATCTCACTAGAAGTTGACATCAATACCAAAGGGGGAGATTGTTTGGAATTTGGCACTAAGTTGTCATTGATGTCAACCAGCATGATGAATACTCCAATAAGGGTGAGCATAAAGAATGAAGACCTATCGGCAGTCTCACACCACCGGAGGTGAAGATGTGTTACTGGTATAGGGTGCTCTACTGGTTAACAGAAGAAGAAAGCTCTACCAGCAAAGAGTTGTATCGGTATGTGTTTTCCGGACAAACTGTGTGTTTGTGGGCCATGTCTTGATCATTGTGATGCCATGTGAAGCAAAGGTGGCAAACCTATTTTGGTTGGTGAAGCCTCATCGATAGGGTTGATGAAATAGATAATCGCCATTAGTGGAGGATCCATAAATCACAGGATCATATTTGACTGATTGTGGCTTGAGGAAGAAGGAATGATAGAGGAAGATTAGAGAGTAGTTGGTGCTTGAATCTATGCAAGGGAAATCTAATTCAGGAAGTCCTCGAAAAGAAATCTTCTAAAGTGCTTTATGTGTCGACTAATTTCATGACAGAAGATCTAATTTGAGATTGCCATGTCCAGAAAATGTGTATTGGATAATGGAAACTGTGTGCAGGTGCATCCTTCTAGGACAGGCGATCCATCTGAGAAAGGTAGGATTGGATCTCCTGAAGATTGTGTCAAAAAGCAGAAACCCTAACCGCTCAATTTTTTGAATTATGTTCTGGCTAAAAATCACCATAGAAGAAATCAGAGCTCAAAATAAAAATAAATTATGTTGCGAAAGAGGAGTAGTGTAGAGAGAAGTAAACAAAGAAAAGAACTGTGAGCCTTAGAAAGAATTCTATGAAAGTTGCAGTGTGTGTGTGTGAGCAAGCATATCGGTGAGAGGATTCTACTAATAGTTATGTAGTCTTGCAGTTGAGCCTAATAGGTAAGGCATGGAAAAGAATGCAGCATCCTAGTTGATCCAGTGTGTTGAGAGTTTGTGTGTAAGAGGGAGAGAAAGATAATAGAGGTTGAGAAATAGAGAAAGTAATTCCACAACTGGTAGTGTGAGTTGAAGTGTAGGAGAAAAGATTGTCAACTGGCAAACTATTATTTGATCAAAGAGTTGTAGAATTTATTTGCAACAAGAAGCCTTAATTGTATTCAAATAGTATTTCAATATACATTGCCAAGTTGAAGCTTGGTGTAGGGTTTCATGCTCCTTGGGTTGGTGTGCAAAATCTTTGTAAGTTAGTGTTTTACTTATAAGGCTAGATTGGAGCAGTAGTCTCCAAGAGATTTTGTCACCGAGGTTTTTCCCATATTGGGTTTTCCTTGTAAATCTGGTGTTGTGAGTTACTTGTGTGTGAATGATCTCTTTGGCTTTCTCTCTTGTATTACCGGTATGAATGTTTAGTGGTTAATTATATAACTATTATTTTGAAGTTAGATCAGACAAAATAAATGCTTAGGAACCACTAACTCACCCCCCCACTTAGTGATATTTTGTGTTCAACAGAAGAGACATCTCAAATCTTAGAATATAGATCCTTGAGGCACTTTGGTAAGAGATAAATGTTCTAAGAGAGAGGCTTCCATCTAATAGAGGGCTCTCATGTATATCATCCACAACATCTATGGAGGCACACACTCTATAGCTTAGGGGCATAGTAGGAGTCCTCCATGGAATCAAGTGAGTAACATCACATCCATTATACACAAATGGACCACTATTTTTTCTTGTTATTATTATTTTAACTTACTAAGTGTCCATTCTCTTGTATAATAAACCATTCATCTATTGCTCAAATAAGATAGGCACCCACCTATTAAATAGGAAAAATATATATCCATAAAATAGGATTTGAACCTAATATCTATCCATCAAACAAAATAGGCATCCACTCATCAAATAGGATGGGGATCCATACATAAAATAGTATGGAAATTACACATCTCTCAATAGAGAAAAATATTCATTCATCCATCAAATAGGAATATAATCCATCATTTATGATAAAATTGCATACATATGATAATTAAATTAGTGTCCTATTTAAAACAAAAAATATTTATCTTAGTTATGATAATTTGGTCTACTTGAAAATTATGTTTTGCTTTTGATAAAGATAAACGGGGTTTACAAGGACCCAAAACCTAAAGTTTTACAACAGCCGGCCAACAGCAAAACAGGGGAGCAACCCCAAGAAGAAACAAAAAGAAAGGAAATGTAGACAAACAAGCCAAAGAAAAAGAAATAGCTCTTAGTTAAGCGAGAGCACCATATCTTTGTTCTTTTGGATGGAAATCCTATTGATTTCCTCAAGCTCCTCCATGCTGAATATGGAGGTACCCTTGTTTCTGCTTTTGCTCCTAGTTCTAGAACTGGGTCTAGTGGTTTTGTTGTCTCCAGCGGCCATATCATCTCCTCCAAGATCTTTCACCGGTTCACTATGATAGGATCTATAATTAGCAACCATGGCATTAATCTTTTCAAGCCCCTCAATGTTGTTGTTCATGGCTTCCTTACTAATGTCGACCAGGTTCTTGATATTTTTCTTAATCTCAGCCATGGATTGCTCCACCTTATCAATCCTTTGTTCGTGGTTGCATTTCATCACCTCAACATTCTAGGAGAGTTTTTGTGTTATAAACATGAGTTTGTCTAGTTTGTTGTGCTTAGGGGAAGCAGTGAAAGTATCAATTATTTCTTTAACCCCCATTTTGAGGGTGTTCATTTCGCGCTTGACCCACTTCCAGCAGCTCTCCTGGCTTTAGGTGGCTTCCATGACCAAATTCATTAGGCTACTGGCCTTTTGATTTCCACAACTCTCTTCATTGTCTATGGTCCCCTGTTTTTCTTTCTGGACATTGATAGGAATGTCCAGTTTAATCCCTTGGTCGATAATCTTTGTGTTGTGATCCTTAGCTACCAGCTTTTTCTTTTTGGTGAGGGGCTCAGCCTTAAAGATCACTTTGTTGTTGGTTTTGTATTTTCTAGCCACCCATATGGGGGGATTT
Source organism: Cryptomeria japonica (assembly GCF_030272615.1). Lineage (NCBI taxonomy): Eukaryota > Viridiplantae > Streptophyta > Pinopsida > Cupressales > Cupressaceae > Cryptomeria > Cryptomeria japonica. The sequence goes on from NC_081410.1 coordinate 509,124,870, forward strand.
TTGCTACTGAACGTCCTAGGAGTGACCATCATCTCTCCTTCATCCGCAGGTTCATATTCAAGGTCATCAACAGGAACCCCACTTTCTTCCATGTCCATTTCCAAGTCAGAGACATCTTGGACCTCCATCTACAGGCCAATCTCAGCAAGCGGGGGCACAATTTCAAGGGATTTAGCGTGCTTCATGATAAGGACAATAATTCCCTCATAGAGAATAGGGCTGTTAGGGTTCTCCAGATGTTTTTCCAAGCTATTCTCAAGGGAGGAGGCCAGATACAAGGGAACAGAGATAATTTTACCATGCTGAAAATGATATAAGGTAGTGAAATGGTAGGAAAAAATGCTTGCATACCTGCCATTGAGGGTGACATATCTCATTATAAACTCAGCCATGTTCGCCATCTTGGTGACTCTAGAGCGCTCCTTGTCTTTGTCAAAGAAACTCAACAAGTCCTCCCCCCTAGTTTTTCTATCCCTATAAAATCTTCTTCCAGTCGTAGCCAGACTAGTGACCGTCGCCACCAAAGTTTCATCAATTTGATAATCGACACCATAAGCCCGAAGACTCCCTTTTTTCCATCCATTAACAAAGGCCTCCATAGGTAGAGGAGAGGGGCCATGAAGTCGGTCCAATAAGGGGATGAGACCACCATCAATGACTTCCTTCCTGACATCTTTATTCTTCTTCCACTTCTCGCAAGTAGAGGGCTCTTGTCTATTCTTATCCCCTCCCATTATGCTCTTGGTCACCAAATAGTAGGAGATTGGGCTCACTAACACCAACCAATCATAGAAAATGGGCCACACCCAAAGGATATCCAAACAGTAGTAGAGAAACAACACAATAAGATAGGAAATCCAGTCACCGATGACGTTTTGAGATCTTTTATTAGGGAAAACTAAAAAGAGTCATTTTCCCATCAACTCAATCATGTCATGATGAGGGGTCATTGATTAACACAGTAATCATTACGTGCCAGATCGCACAAATTTTTGAGGAAAGCATCCCTGCTACTCCACCAGTTGGTTGCCACGTATCCCACTGCTAGAATGGCTAGTAGATCCGTCGCCTTATTGCCTTCTCGGTATATGTGCGAGATTTTGAAATCTGTTAGCCCATTAATTATATTTTGGTAGTCCTTGATAAAGGTGGCAATCGTCTAGCTAGGATTCGTGTGTCCACTCAAGCAGATGATAGTGTTTAGCAAGTCAGACTCCAACCACACTTTAGTAAAACCTTCTCTTTTAGCCATGTGTAACCCAATGTGGGCAGCACTAGCTTCCGCGTACTGGTTAGTCTAGGTGCCCAGGGGGAGTGCCACCATGGAAACTAGCAGACCAGAGTGATTCCTAGCCACTCCGCCACACCCAGCCAGCCCAAGATTTCCTTTAGCCACCTCGTCTACATTGATTTTGATCCAACTTATAGGGGGAGGATTCCATATAACATTTTGTCTCCACTGCTTGGTTTTGTGGACTGGGTCGACAATATTCCAATTAGTTCTCCACCAATTGATAGTATCCCAATCCTCCTGGAGAGTAGAGATGGGGGAGTCATTATTTCTGCTAGGGCAAGAGTGGAGGAAGTTCTCTTTCATAGCATTGTGAATTCTAGTAGCCACAAAAAAAGTAGGAGTATCCAAATCCCTGAAGACTCTATTGTTTCTTTCTTTCCAAATTCCCCAGGCAATATGTCGAAGAGATAAATTCTAGAGAACACCTAAGGCTTGATTATTAGATGGGCATTTCCATTCAAACCACATTCATTGTGTAGTAATAGGGAAGACTTAGACAATGTTCTAGATGTTAAGGAAGTGATTCTAGATATCCTTGGCATAGGCACAATGCAGCAATAGATGGCCAACATTTTCCTCCACCTCTTTATAGAGAAAACATCTATTACAGAAAGGAATATCTCTCCTACAAAGATTATCAATGGTAGAGATCTTGCCCTACATAAACAACCTGAAAAAGATGTTAATTTTAGGAATTAGGTGTTTGTTCCAGAAACCCGCCCAATAGGGGGGGCAGAAGGATCTTGAGATGAACTTATAGGCATCGACAACTTTGAACTTCCTAGAAGAGGAGAAGTTCTAGAACACTTCATCCTCACCTTGAGAGCGGGGGATGTAGATATAATTCAGCCAAGGTTGCATAGGACTCAGATCATTATCGATAGAAGAGAGGTCCAACTAGTCTCCATTCCTAATGTAATCAACCACCCAGGCACCAATTTTTCTGAGGCATAATTCTTTGTAGTGGGGAGCCCAAACAGAGTCTGATAGGGGGCCATCACCATTCCACCAGTTGCCCCAAAACTTGATTTGGGTACCATTACCTAGCATCCATTTGCATCCATGCAAGATAACTTTGGAGGAGCCAAAGAAATTGCTCCAGAAATCAGAAACCGCGTTGGGGAAATCATAAGTTTCCATAGTGTTTTGGATATCAGGAATATGCTACTTGAGTTTGAATATATCAGTCCATTCATTATTCTCCTTAAGACATCTCTATAGCTGCTTGGACATTAGGGCTTTATTGAAGTCTCTCAAATTCTGAATATCCAGACCTCCTATGGATTTGGGCAAGCAAACTTGATTCCAAGCCATAATGTGTAATCTATTTTTGGATTCAATTCCAATCCATTTTTTTTTTTTTTAATTCTTTCCAATTTATCCATGATTTTGACTGGGATTTTGAAAAGACTCATAGCATAAATAAGGAGGGTCTGAATTGAGGATTTGAGTAACTGGAGCTTACCAGCTTGGATTAGCAAGGAACCTTTCCATCTAGCCAATTTTTTTTATAATTTGTCTATGAGATTCGCCCAAAAAGAGTTAGGAGTCAGGCCCTAGTAGAGAGGAAGGCCCAGATAGGAAGGAGGCAAAGTTCCAATTTTTGCAGCCAATAATTGAGGCAATCTTAACTTTCCTGTGCTCAGGGATGTTAAAGAAGAAGATGGAGCTTTTAGCTAGGCTAATTTTTTGTCCTGAGCCATATTCATATACATTCAGAGTTGTTTTTAAATTCTTGGATTCTTTGACCGAACCTTCCCCCATCAAGAGAGTGTCGTCAACAAATTGTTGGTGAGAGCAAGTGGGGGCCTGAGAGGAGGGCCGAAGGCCCGTAATATTACCATTTCTAACCTCCCTCTGAATTATTCTGCTAAGAGCTTCACTTATCAAAATGAAAAGGAAAGGAGATAGAGGATGCACATGTCTTATGCCCCCAGATCCAGAGAAAAAATTGGAGGTAGATCCATTAATCAACATAGAGAATTTTGGGGTGGAAACACATTGCTGAATAATCTAGATGAAGTTATCTCTAAATCCAAAGGCCCTAAGGATTCTAAGGAGGAAGCACAAATTAACTCTATCAAATGAGAAAACAACATTGCAAACTCCCTCAAGGGAGGGGATTCTCGTAAGCTCCAAGTTCATGTCCCTAGAGATGATGGAGGGAATTTCTTGCAAGATTTCAATCTGATATGAAGAATCAAGACCGTCATCCATAGAAAGGAGCTTGGAGAAAAAATTGATGGCTTTCTGACAAATCTCATCATGCTTATCAACCCATCTCTTCCCAATCTGAATTTTATTTATTCTTTTAGTAGCCGTGTGCTTAAGAGTTATCATATGGAAGAACTTAGTATTTTTGTCACCGCTTTTAAGCCATAAGGCTCTAGATCTATGCTTCCAAAATTCTTCTTCTTTGGAGATAATATCATGTAATTTGGTCAAAATATCAATTTCTTTATTCGAGGCATCTATATCAAACCCGTAAGCTTGGATATGCTCTTGAACCTCCACAAGATCCATTCTGAGTTTCTCTTTAGCTTTGAAGATGTTGCCAAAAGTGGATTTATTCCAGTGTTGAATATTAGACTTAACATTGGAGAGCTTCTTGGCTATATGAAACATAGTCATTCCCTGGATATCAATATTCCACCACTCCAAAATTTTATCTTGGATTTCCAAGGCCATTAGCCACATTTTCTCAAATCTGAAGGGGTACGCCTTTCTACCAGACAATGGAGAGACCGAGAGGCAGATGGGGAAGTGATTTGATCCAACACAAGTTAAGGCATTGAGTCTGCAGGAGGCCATCTAGAGCCAATCTGGAGATATAAGACCCCTATCAAGCTCGACCTGAATAAGATCCTGCCCATTACATCTGTTGGACCAGGTGAATTTGGCCCCAATAAGATCAAGATCTAAAAGGTTCAAAGAGTTGATCATGTCAGCCAAGTCTTGTGTACTATCAATAGAAATAGGTATACCACTAGATTTTTCTAGATTAGAAAGAGGGGTATTGAAATCACCTAGAAGGATCCATTTCTCATTAGGGAAGAGAGATCTGGCAAGGCAAATGGAGGACCATAGAGATTTCCTATCTGATCTCCCATTAGGAGCATAGATGTTGGAAATGATCGAGGAGGATCCATCTTTAAGATTAAAGAATCTAGTAGCAATGTGATTGGGAGAAGAGAGAACCACCTTACCACATAGCAGTCTTAGATTGCCAAGGGTGGCGATACCTCCTGAAGCACCATCAACATCCACACAGTGAATACCACAATCTCCAAAAATAGCCATTTTGATTTTTTCCACTTTACTACCAGGCATTTTTTGTTTCTTGGACAAGACAAATATCAGGCTTGTGATCTCTGACCAAATTAGAAAGCAGGTCATGCTTATGGTGGTGCTTTAATCCCCTTATATTCCATGAGATGACCTTCATTTTGCAAGAGGGGGGATCCCATCCCCATTTATGGTAATGTTCTCTGAGCTCTGTCTACAACAACAACCCGACTCTATTTATCTCTGCTAATTATATTAGAAGTTCTCCCCACCCCCTTGAATCCGACCCAAAGTCCACTCTTTGTTTGTTTCCGGTTAAGACCCCCCCAAGAGTCAGGGTGATTTTCCCAATAGGGGAGTTCCTTCTTCTATTTTTGGGCTTGACCTCAATAAAAGGAGCAGGGTCTTCAGGAGGAGGATCCTACAAGGGGTAGGTCTAGGGATTCAATTCAAAAGAGTTATCCATATCAACAATCAACTGAATAGGAATAATGTGGGCAGATCTAGTAGAGGTTGGTGAAACCTCATCAATGCGGGGGCCATTCACAGCAGAGGGATCCCCAACAATCTCCATAGAGTCTGAGCTACTCAGGTCAAGCTCAGTGGGAATGATTGGCTTAGGTCTAGAACCAATCAGATTAGAGCCCAAAATAGTCAAGGAAGGCTCTATGGCCAAGGCATCCTTCTTTTCTAAGAGCGGCTCATTCCTTTTTCTCCATTCCTTCTTTGGCTTAGACGGGCACTACCTGGCCTAGTGACCAACTTTTTTATAGTGGAAACACGCAAGGGGATGGATTCATACTATACTTTTTGTACCCATCTGCCGAGCTTGGAGAAAAGATCTACCTCAGAAAGTAGGTTTGAGGACTGTTTGACATTAACACATAGTCTGGCATAGACCAATCATCTTTTTGCTGTAGTCTTTGGGTCGACAAAGATTAGATCCCCAAAACAAGCAGCAATACCTACAAAAATTTCTTCTCCCTAGAATTCCATGGGTAAACTTGGTAGTCTGACCTAGATAGGGGCTTCATTACATTCCCAGTCTTTGGGATTAAAACCTTGTTCCCATTTTTTAAAGGCTAGCAAAGATTTTCCTAGCATCTAAGGACCTCTTGCCAGAATAGATAAAAAGTATTCTTCGCAGGAGAATGAAAAGGAGAAGAAGCCACCAACCATAGCCACAACATTAGTTTGACCTTTACCTTTCCATTTCCTCACCACCCAGGATCAAACAACCTCAATATTTGGGTGTGGGCCAATAAATTTTCCAACCAAGACCAAATGCATATGAGCCATATTCTGATCTACAATACTATCTGGAATGGAGATGGAGCACGCACCAGAGTCATGGTCCACCTTATGCAGTATAGGCAAAATGGCCTTGCCTTTAAGATTTGTTGAAAAGAGAGCGGCCCATTTCTTGTTGCATTCCATAGAGGGAATCTTATTACTGGGGCCCTAAACCTCACCAGTTTTGTCAGAGGTGATAGAAAAACCATTGGCAGTATTGGTACCACCATCCCAAGTATCATTTGAGGCCCCATCGAAAGGATCAGAGGGGGTTCCCCTGGGCTCCTAGATCTAGCGGAAAGAAAATTCAAACTTGAACCAGTTCTCATGTCAAATCTAGTTATGGCTCCCACTCGTGCTCTTGCTCGTGCTCCTGCTCCTGACATTTTTGTTGTAAATATTGGGATCTTTGGTTAGGGTTTTGCCTAATGTCATGATTTTTTTAATAAATCGCAAAGGACATGTAAAGGACAAACATTTATTCCATGCGATGCAAAGGGGCATTTTGGGGAGATTTTCTTTGCGGACAATTATTTCATGATGATCCTTTCATCCAATTTATCAAAGGAGTGACAAACTTTAAATTTCTAAATTGCAATTTAATTTTGGGAGAATTTTTAGTTAATTCAATTTTTAGCAAGGGCCAAGTTTTTTGGAATTATTCTGGATGATCAGCAAGGTGGATTTTAAACGTAGAACCAGTGGTCACTGTTTAGAATGATGTATACCTTGATTTGGTTGACACTAGTAAAAAGACAGATGGCCTTCCTTGGAGAGATTGGTGATCAAATATTGAAGGTCATTATGCAATATGATCATCTACTAGTTCTCCATGCCATGAGGGATGTTTTGGGAAATGAATTTAAAACAATCCCAATTTGCTAAGGAATTCTATATGAAGCATTCAGATGTTGCTAAATTCCCCTTATTCTATTGGATGACGAGGAGGAATATCAAGACAACAAGATGTTGCACTAAAAGGGGTTTGGAATTCCTTGTGAACTAGATGAAGATGGACACCAATGATGACCTTGATTGGATTAAAAACCATGTCCATTTGGAAGGGCTTCAATGGACTATTCGGGTCGAGGGCATTTCTCTACAGGGGTAGTAGATGAAGAATATGGACTGCTCCTTGCATCACCTGGTGGTCAAACAAGTTTTTTTTTGTTTATGTTTATATGTGGTTTGCCTCATAGGGTTTTATTATGTTTGAACTAGTTAGGCTGTGTTTTGATCCATTTTTTACTAGGTTGGATCTTTTTGGATTTGCAAGCCTATGTCTTTGACCTTTTGAGTCTGTTATATTCTAGGATTTCTCTTATATCTCATGCTTCTGTCAAATTTTTTGGAATCTATTAAAGTTTAAACCTTTTTTAATATAATGGGTACTAGCCCTTCCAACTATTTAATTACCAAAAAAAAAAAACCTATCTTAGTATTTAAAAATAATCATTTTTCAAACTTAATGAAGTGGATCTAATCTCACCAATGATGGGCTTGTGTCCCACCTTTATAGTATGCATCATCTTGATTCATCAATTGTTAAGGTTTAGATAGAACAAACTAATATTATAATATCATATTCTAAAAATTGATATAACTTCAATCACCATACTTAAGGCGCTCTTAAAATTTCTCTAATTGTTGTGAAATAATATTTTCATTATCTTACCTATAATCCTACCATTAGACATAATATTATATAATTTCCTTCATTACATTTCATATTAAGGAACATTTTACTCACAATGATGTTGTCAACCTCTCATTTCCTATTGTAATATAATATCCTTGTACTAGGCCTTTGATAGTCACTCTCTACTTATCATGGTGGATTATGATTATAATCATATCCCTTACAATTTAAATTGAATTAAAAGTTCTCATACCTCAATTAATTATGGTGTGTTATGGTATCACATATTTATATGAGTGTGCGCGTGCGCGCGCACACACACACACACATCTATATATATATGTATATATCTATACATACATATACATATATATATACATATATATATATATATACATATATATATATATACATATATATATATATACATATATATATGTATATATACATATGTATGTATATATACACATATATATACACATATATACATATATATAGACACGTGTATATATATACACATATATATACACACACATATATACATATATATACATATATATATATGTGTGTGTGTGTGTGTGTGTGTGTGTGTGTGTGTGTGTGTTTGTGTGTCATAGGGGCTTCACTTAGTGAACTTGGGTTATAGCATGTGCATTCATGGCATAATAAAGAATCCCCCTATTTTCAAAAAATATTGCCCTAAAATATTTTTTTGTCAACCCCTCCCAATTTTAACCAGATATTGCTTTTTTTCATAGCTCGAATTTAAAAAACCCCTATTTTCACTAGATAGGCAATATATTGAGCTCATTTTTTAAGATATCAAAACCCCCAATATGAATGCACGTGATATAATATTGCCTAGAAAGTGAAGCCCCCGTGATGTATGTATGTATGTATGTATGTATATATTTATATATATGTGTCTCTGTGTGTGTATAAATATATAAATATATAAATATATATACATGCATGTATACATACATACATACATACATACATACATACATACACATATATCTATATCTTTATACATTCATACATGCATATATATATATATATATATGGGCACCCTACAGAATTCTAGAGGGGTGGAAAGTAATATAAACTGATCTTGAAACATGAACTTGTCTACTGGACATAGCTAGCAAATCTAGGATTTGTGCAATTTCTTGTTTCGTCCCCTCTCATTGGCTTTCGAATGAATGCTCCCCCTAGTTTCCCGGGACCCATAGATACGATTGATAGAAAGAGGTAATGGTCCAACTATTGATTCCATGCTTCCTAAGGTGGTTTCTCTCGGGACTGCTTGCCCTAAAATTTTATGGAGAGTTAGATTAATTATAGAGGCGGAGCCCTATGTCTATAGTTTTCATTGGTCAAGTGATGGTGGAGGATAGATTTTCCTAGTATGCAACCTTTATTCTATGTAAACATCCATGCACGGCTGAGACTGCTACAATGTGATTCTTAAAGAATAAAGAATGTGGTGATGAAGTACGTACAGACCCATATGTACCTTATGGTTGTTGTCTCCTACATACCGTATGGTTGTTGCCTCATACATATTGAGTTAACCCGTACGGTAGTTGCCAATGCTGACGTGTACGGTGATTCCGGTAGATGCCAATGTTGATGCGTACGGTGATTCCATGATTTTGATAGTTGCCAATGCTGACGTGTACGGTGGTTCTGGTAGTTGCCAATCCTGACCCGTACAGTGGTTCCGATAGTTGCCAATGCTGACTCGTCTTCGGATGAGGTTGAAGACATGAAGCGGGTACCTTATGCAAGTGTTGTTGCTAGCCTCATGTACACAATGGTTAGTACAAGACCAGACATTGCCCATGCAGTGGGAGTATTAAGTCGGTTTATGGCAAATCCAGGCAAGATGCATTGGGATGTCATGAAAAGAGTTCTTAAATATTTGAAGGGTACGACATAGTACACTTTGTGCTATCAAGGTAACTCAACTAGATCAAGTAGATTTGTTACCATTCAAGGTTATGTAGATGCTGATTGGGCAGGGGACGTTGACAGAAGAAGATCCACTAGTGGATATGTGTTCATGGTGAATGGTGGTGCCATCAGTTGGATGAGCAAACGACAGAGCGTAACTATGTTATCTACAACTGAGGTGGAGTACATGGCATCTACTCGTGCGTGTCAAGAAGTTATTTAGCTTAAATGGTTGTGTTCTTATGTTGGTTTTGATGCAGGACAAATCAATATCTTATGTGACAGCCAAAGTGCAATTTGTTTGGCGAAGAATCCTACTTACCATGCCAGAACAAAACACATTGATGTGCAATATCACTTTGTACATGACATGGTTGAAGATAGGAAGATGAAGCTAGAAAAGGTTGGCACTAAGGAGAATGTTGTAGATGCATTGACAAAGCCGATGAGCATAGTTAAATTTAAATGGTGCGCAAGCTCCATGGGGCATAAAACTCCCGACTCTTGTTAGTCTTGTTGAGTAACTCCGCAGATATCAGTATGTACCTCGGCAAGTGGGAGATTGTTGAAGTACGTACGGACCCGTACGTACCATATGGTTGTTGTCTCCTACATACCGTACGGTTGTTGCCTCGTACGTATTGAGTTAACCCATACGGTAGTTGCCAATGCTGACGTGTACGGTGATTCCGGTAGATGCCAATGCTGACGCATACAGTGATTCCGTGATTCCAGTAGTTGCCAATGCTGATGCGTACGGTGGTTCTGGTAGTTGCCAATCCTGACCCATATGGTGGTTCCGGTAGTTGCCAATGTTGACCCGTACGGTGATTCCAATGACGTATGATGACTGTGGTGTAGCATCCATCGTATGGTAGTGTCCATACATAGTTTGATGACCGCCAGATCGATGGATGAGTGACAAGGCTGTCAGTAACTGTTTTTTGTGTAGTGACAATTAAAGCACCAGGTTTCATAATGGATTGAAGTGTGTATAAACTGCTAAAAGTTTCATTAGGAAATGAGTGTGATAGTAATGTGGGTTGATTGTAATACAATCTGAGCCTGTGCAAAAAGTTCGTTGTGAATTGTATGTAACTTTGTTTACTGTAATACAAGGGATACGCTCGGCTTTTTAGTGTGTGGGTTTTTTCCCGAAAGGGTTTCCCATGGTAAAAATCTTTGTGTATATGTGTATGTTTTTTATATGTTCTCTATTCTTCTGTTTAAGTCATCTCGAGATTCTGCAATTTAGGAAGTAGATAGATATTGTTGCTTACATCCTCTGCGAATTGACATTAAGAAAGTGTTTCCGCACTGTAGCTTTCCTTACATGTGGTTAAGTAGTCAGTCTTGGACAATTTTTTTCCGAAAGTATATAGATATCCGAAGATAAACAACTCCAAGGATTTGGTCAAATTATTTGAAGTAAGGGCGACCATACCTATTACGCAAGCTACGCTAACAATGACGGTGGGTACCGGGCAAGAAGAGCCATATCGATGATCCCAAGAACCCTTCGCATGCAAAGGGCGTTTTATTTGCAAATGGGCGATTACATCTGCGTTGCGGATGATGTATCTGACCAAAAATCAAACACGGTTGGTAAGGAAGAGTCTAAAACTAGAGAATAACCGGGGAGCGGCCAACCAATCTTCTTCATGGCGAGGCTCGAGCCCCATATCCTGTTCAGCTTTGTGCCCCTTGGCCACCAATCTTGTTGGGAGGCAGGGAGAGCCCTCATGTTCTAAGTTTGGCTGCTGAACCCCCGGTTGGAGAGAAAGATAGGGACTCAGCCGAGCCCAAGCCTGGATGACATGAGAGGTGGAGATCGAACGTCAAGTCCTCTGACTGCACCGGCCGGATGTTTAGAGGGTCCGGATGCACGGTGTTAGGTTTACTGGTAGGACTCCAGGGATCAACAACTCGCAGAGGTGGAGGAGCAACATCCTCTGGCCAAATCCCTTCACCTCCTCATACTTTCTTGTTCTCGGGATGTGTCATCGCCTACCCTTCACCCTCCTCATACCAGGCATGGGCATCTAGCCAAAGCTTTCAGACTTTCTCTCGGGATGTCCGTCCTCCGGATCCTTGTTATTGAACTAGGCTGGGTGGCTGCGAGACAACGTTGGCTCCCCATGTTTATATATGTATATGTATGTATGTTTATATATGTATATGTATGTATGTATATATATGTATGTATGTACACATATACATATATATGTATAGATATGTATAGATATGTATGTATATATACATATGTACGTATGTATGTATGTATGTATGTATATGTACATATATATGTCTGTGTATACACACGCGCGCACACACATATACACAAACACATCTCCTCAAGATGCCTTTTTTATTAATTTTCGCATAAAAGTCAAATAGGCACCCAAAAACAATATCTTTTGAGACATTATTATTATTATTATATATGCTAGTTATTTTATAAATGCATATCATAATAATTACTAGGAATTTCACCTTGGTTTGTAATGGGTATGGCAAAGATGTGGGGAAAGTCAATTAGGGAATAATTTGGTCTATTTTTTGCTTCAATTTCTATAGTACACGAGGTCAACTGGTAGGTCCTTTAGAAAATAATGTTGTTTGTCCAACAAAGGTCTGAATCAAGAAGTGATAGCTTCAAATAAACTATTCACCCACTTACAAGGATCCAATTATAACTGAAACAAAACCTTTGAATATGGAGGATAATCAAGTTTCATTAGGAGTAGTGGGCTTTGCAATAGTGTGAGAGGGAGAGAGAGGTGGAGAGGGTGATAGAATGAGGGAGAGATAGAGGGGGGAAGAGAAAGAGAGAGGGGTAAAGAGATAGAGATAGAGACGAATATAGAGATATAGATAGAAATGATTTGATAGAGATGGAGGTTGAGAAAGACGAGAGGAAGATGGAGAGAAGAAAATATATGGGGAGAGATGGAGAGCGAGAGAGAGGAGATATGAATAGATAGAGATGGAAAGGAAAATAAATAAAGAGATAAAAATAAATATAGTGATAGGAAGTGATATATAGAGGGAGATATATAGTGGCAGAGAGATAGAGATATAAGAACATAGAGATAGAGGGATAGATGAAAGAATAAATATGTAGAAATAGATATATAGAGGAAATGATTGATATAGAAATAAACGTCTATAAAGAGGGGTAGAGAATGAGAGTGAGAGTGAGAGATATGGATGGCTATAAGGAGATGTGTCTAGATATAGAGGGGGAGAGAGGAAGATAGTGGTAGAGATGAAGATAGAGTTAGAGAGCAAGAGTGACAAATTAGATAGAGGGAGAGGTCAGAGATAAAGATGGAAAGATAAGGCAATAGATATGAAGAGATAGAGTGATCGGTAGAGGAAGAGGGAGGGATAGAAAGATATATAGATGGTGAGATAGAGTGATAGTGTGACATAGATAGAAGGAGATATTGAGAGAGGGGGAGAGGAAAGGAGATATACAAAACTAGAGATGGATAGAGGGTGAGAGAAATAGTGGGAGGTAGAGGGAGAAACTGACATATATTGAAACAAAGAGAGAGAGAGAGAGGGGGGGGGGAGGCGGGGCAGGGGCATTCATATGGGGGAATGAAGGAGGGGGAAATGACAATAAATAGAGAGGAGTGAGATGTTCAGAGAGATTCAAAGAAAGGGAGAGGGAAAGGTACAAGAGAGATGGAGTGAGATTTCAACATACACAGAGAGAGAGGTAGAGATATAGATAAAGGGCTCAATACAGAAGGAGCCCAAATAATATTATCCATCTTTTGATTGAGAAAAACTAGGCGACTATTTATAGATGTATTTAGTTATGAATATAAAGCCCAAGATAGAAATGGAGCATCCAAAACTATCCAAGAAACTTGCCCTATATGAAAGTTTACTGAATTAACATAATCCTTAACCTCAAGACCCATGCTTTCAAGAGAAAAAAATACTTGAGCTTCTTGAGATTCAACTACTAAATGAAGAGGAGGATAACCATTTCATGAATCAGACAAAAAGTTATCTTAGTCTCCATTATGAACTTCCTAAGTGAGGTGAGGTAAAATTAAACTTCTACAACTTACAAGAAAGTTCCACATAATTGACCTTGAAGGAGGATTTTCAACAGTAAATACCTGAGAAGGGGAATCGAAGTCCAAATATTTAGCTTACACTATTTTGCAGCAGCTAGTTGTTGGCTTTGCATACATGTACCATACTAATTTTTCCCCCAAAGAAAAAAATTTGGCTAACAAATTGTGATCTCCTACTCCTCTTTTAAGTTTATCCAAACAAATGGAATGCAATAATATCAAAGGGATCTTCTTTTTACCATCCATATTACCTTTCGAAAGGAAAGATATGATTAACTTTTCAATGACAGATATAATAGTCCTAGGAGCATTCAAAACAGCCATATAATAATTCAGAATTGTTGACAAGACTGACTATATTATTAAGATTCTACTTGATAGAAAAATACATCTACCTTTCCAACTTGTAATTCTATTCTGAATATTCTGGATAACCTTATCCCAATAAGAAATATGAGAAGCTCTTGAAAAGAGAGGAATTCCTAAATACTTTGAGGGGAGATCAGCAAGTTGAAAGCCCAAAATGTCCACTAGTTCATTCTTTACATGCTGGTCTGAATAGAACATATTAATTTTTTATTTGCCAGGATTAATTTTTTGATTTGAAGCCAACATATGTGTATCCAAAATTTTCTTTATATTTTTAGCTTCATATTGTCAAGAGTTACCAAAAAGAAGGGTTTCATTTACAAATAGTGAGTGTGTAACTGAAATATCTATATTTGGGAGTTTGGACCCTACCCAAGACCCATCCAAACGAGCTTTATGAATTTCCCTACTCAATGACTCTACCAATATGATGAATAACAATGGAGAGAGAGGGTCACCCTGCCTTATCCCTTGAGTGGAAGTAAAGAATCCTGCTAGTGCACCATTAATTAATACTGAAAATTTTGCACCAGATATACAAGAATAAATCTATTTGCACAATTTTTGATCCAATCCAAACTTTATAGGATTTCCATCAAGAAATCCCAATTTACCCTATCATATTCCTTCATCATGTCTAACCTAATGATTAAAGCTGGAAGCTTATTGGCAGATATAGAATGTAATACCTCATGAGCCAATACTGAACCTTCAGATGTTTCTCTACCAGGCACAAAACCACCCTTCTCTGAAGAAATTATCCTAGGGATAAATTGTAGCAATATCATGTATATGGCTTTGGTGAGGATTTTATATATCGTGTTGCACAAAAATATTGGTCTAAAATCATAGAAAGATATCGGATATTGCAGCTTAGGAATAAGAGGAATGTGTCGAGCATTAAATTATGCAAGCATTGACCTAGATTTGTGAGATTCTTCTAGAGCTTTTAGAAGATCAAAACATATGAGATCCCAAATCTTCTAAAAGAAGAGGGCAATGAGTCCATCAAAACCAAGCACTTTATTAGGAGACATTGAAAATACTATTTTCTTCAATTTTGCAAAAGAGAAAGGTTTGCATAAAGAACAATTATATTCTTGTGAAATCAAAGATAAAATGGATTGAAGCAATTGTTGCCTTGTAGATTTAATGTGATCAGACATGTGTGAAGGAGTAGAGAGAAGCCTAGAGAAAAAATTGTTTGCTTCCTGTTAAATAATTCCTCACTTGTTAATTGAGCACCCGTGATACTATCTTTAATAAAAAAAATTATGTTCTTGGCTTTCTTTATTTGTGTTCATCTGTGAAAAAAAATTGTATTTTTATTCCCCTCCTTTAACCACAACTCCCTAGACTTTTGTCTCCAATATATTTCCTCCCAAGCTGAAAGTTCGCCACATTGTGACTATAGTGATCTTTGTTGTTGAAAGGAGTTTGAGTCCAAACCTTTTGCAATAATCTGAACATTTATATCCTAAAGCTTCTTAAAAAATATTTCTTTTTGGCAAAATACATTTTTGAAAAAATTGGCATTCCAATCGTTAATTTGAGTTTTGATATACATCATCTTCTAATATAGTTTAAATTGGAAATTTCTCCCAACTCTCAAAGCTTTGGACAACCAGGTATGCAAAATATTCAAAAAGTTTGGGTGCGTAAACCACATGGACTTGAATTTAAAGGAAGGTCTTGAACTAGATTTTTGATGGCCACTTTGCAAACTGAGGGAAACAAGAAAGTGATTAGAATTAGACCAAGGAAAAATTTATGAAGAGATATCATAATTATCTGCAATCCATAGGGAAAAAGACAAAAATTGATCCAAATGAACTACAATTTTGAGGTAATCTTGATGTCTATTAGTCTATGTAAAAGAGCCCTTTGCTGAGAGAATATCCGAAAAAGAATTATATTGAACAAAAGACATAAAGTCTTCCATGACTTTATTTGGAGGAGTAATGACCCCTTGTTTCTTTGTGGGTGACATGATGGCATTAAAATCACCTACATGGATAACTTTGAGAGGATCTGAAGTCTCCAAGAATAGTTCAGTTTCTTCCCAAACTTTTCTCTTACCTTGAGTCAAGTTTGGAGCATAGATATTTATCAGAATAAACTCCAAATCAAACTGAGAAACTTTAAAGGCCTGCCAATATTAGTGAGACTCAATATAATATAAGGAAACAAAGGAAGGATTCCATAGAGTAAGAAGCCCTCCAAATGCACCAACAACAGCTAAGTGATATTATTTCCATCTTGACCATTTTAAGATAATTGAATCATAAGTATCAACAAACATTTTAGTTTCTTTAAGGAGGACAATATCAGTCTCTCAAGCATCGAGATGGTGCTTAATGTAGGCTCTTTTGTCAAGGGCATTAATTCCCCTGACATTCCAAGATAAGAACTTCATTTGGTGTTTGGAGAGCAAATGGCCCCCCTCAATCATTGCTTAATGCTACCATGCAAAGTTAGCTGATTTGAGTAGGGTTCTCATTAACATTGATGCTACTCTCACCATTCCTCTTCCTAAAGACTACATGGTGATGACAAGGAATGGAAAACCTCCGCCATGCTTTCCCATTCTCTTTATTGAAGATATGAACACAATTAAAGCTAGGAAGTTTGGGATCAATGAGTATGCAAATTTTGTATGGAAATTATTTTGCCTCACCAAGATTGAGGATGAAGGCTAGATCAACAACAACTTGGAAGATGATGGAGTCACTTTATCTGCTTAAGAAGAGAGGATTAATGCCAAAAAAATGAGTGACATGGCAAGCCAAATGGACAAAAGGACAACACAATGAATAATTTCTTCACTCAGTGTAAAGAAAGGGTCTTATGTAGAATGTAATCTCATATGATGCAATTTATGATACTAAACCACTATTGTTTAGTGGGATGATTCTTACGACCTACATAGAAAAATTGTTTAGTTAATTATTTTTTATAGAGTTGGCAGGAACTTTGAATATATGGCTACGGGAATGCAATTGTCAACCCATCTACATATTTGGTTCTTATTCTATATCAACCTACATATACAACATTTGAGTATCTCTTAGAGATTAGATCATTGTATTAGGATCTTGTGTATCATTCTAATAATTTTATTTTATAACAAGGGAAGGTCTCATGCAACTATCTATCTTTCGCATTCTTCCATGACGAAGACATCTTTGACATCTAGGGATCACATTGTACATTCTTCTTCAAGCGTCACTTAGTAAACTATATAAAAGATTTAACATATTATGGGGGGTGTTGGGACTCATTAAAATTGAGTCAATTTTGGAGGCCCAATTCAAATTTTTGCTTTGCATTTCTAAATAAGTCAGTTTGAATGGCCTAGTTAGAGAGGGGGTAAAATGGAGCCGGTTGATTTTTGGAGGGTAAGGCTCGAAAGAAATGTCCTACACCTTTCATTTGGCCTATTAAGTGATGAGAAACTTTCAAAATTCAATTTGGATAAGTTTATGAGGTACCCATTTCGAGGGGTGAGCTGAAAGTGCATTTTAGGCACAAATGCATATTTTATTGAGTAGCCTACTTTGAGCATTTACATCTTTTGCCTTGTTGATCGTCATGATGAAATTAAAAGTGGATTGTATTCTATGCATAAATGTGAGTTAGCCTGAAAAATTTCAAGTCCTAATGAATCCATTTACTCAGTTTTCAAAGCCAAATCCATTTGCAGTTTGTGTGGTTTGACTAGTCCCTGTTTCGATAGCTAGTCGGAGCCCTGTTTCGCATAAGTGTAAAAGTTGCCCCAGTAAGTGTTATGACACAATGTTTGTTCTGAGATAATGTTAGTATAAATGATGAGCTACGTTTCAATTTTCAAGCCTCTGTCAATCCATTTGATCGGTTTTCAAAAGGGTTCATTTAGCGATCATTTTCAGTTATCCGTACTTTCAGTGCTATATCAGTTAAAGTAGCCATTTTCATGAGTGCGCCATTTGCACCTAGTCAAACTTTTGGTCGAACTGAGAATCCAAAGTTTTAATATGTACTTCAAGGTACCTATGTTTCAAATTTGAGAGCCTACGGAGGTCGTTTGGTATTTTTGAAAAAGGCATCATGTGTTGCCAGAACATTGACTTCATCAGGTCTGCAGTGTCGACAAAGCTAGTTGGGCATTTTCGAAAATTAATATCTCTTTGCTCAGGACTCATCTTGAAAAATTGCTTAGCAGAGTTCATCCTTGTATATCAGAGTACACGCCTGTCAGATGGCGAACTCCAGAAAGGTGATTTGACCGGCTTAAAAAATACCTCTTCGTGATTAAATGTGAAAATGTGGCATAATCGCCTGAAGGTTGCAAAATTCAGTCCGATGATCTAAAAATGATGCCGATCATTTCTAGAGGTATGGGTAAGGTTCTTGAAGCATTTCAGAGGTCAGTTGCATGAAAACGAAATTTTTTTTAGTCAGACCCACTTTGGGGCCCAACTTGGCTCATGCCTTTGCAGTGTTAATTTTAAAGGAAAAGTGTTCTGCATGCATGCCAATGCATATCGGTGCTAGCTTGGTTTATTTCATGATCCTTTATGTTTTGGTTGATATGCATGGTATTTCGAAGAGAAATATTTCTTCGCCAATTGGAAAGTGAGGCAGGCATTGAAAACAAATAGCAAATTCAATTGCCAGGCATAAAGCCCAGCCAATATCCTCCTCCCCTCTGCAATGGGAATCAACAGTGAAGAAGCTTTTAAAATTTAATACAAATGCAATGGCTATGTAAAACTTGAGATATGTTTTTACATCAGCAAATGCAAATGGTGCCAGGAGTAACTCCCCTCTATGTGGTTTTTCTTGAACAGCAGAAACTTTTAATGTAGATTTGGCAAGTTAAAATGCCAAAGTCCTCCTTGCGTGGGTCTCTGAGCAACATAAAATTCAAACCAAATGCAATTGGCGAGTGTTTAAACCAAATTCAGCAGCAAATAAATGAAGTTTTAGAGCAAATGAAAGAATCATGGTGTTTTGGAGAAGATAGCGTGGCATGTTAAAGGGCATTATAAACTTTCAGCCAAAGGCAAAGTGGCAGATGGCATGAGGGTAATTAAACACCAATAGCAAATGGCAGTGCCAGCAATGTCCCATGGTGATTATAATCTTGGAGTTACAGAGAAAGAATGAATTTAGAATATAGCTTGCTGCTGTTAGCAAATACAAATTGAAATAGCAAAAAACCTTCAGCAGATAAAAAGAAAAGTACAGCAGACAAATGGATATTAAAAACAATGTTGGAAATTTTCAAGCAAGTGAATCTCAACCAAATCTTCCCCTTCCCACGTGGTAGCAGCCAGCACAGAAAGTCAAAAACCAAATGAATGCAAATTAGTAAATGAATCAGTCTTCTTCTCCCTGCGTGGAACAGACTGTAGAATTTGGAGGGCAGCCATACCATTTTTTAAAAACAAATGCAAATTGCCATGCTCACATGGTGTTGAAGGGGGCAGCAGAAGACTTCATGCACTGCAGATTGAGCAAGGTAATAGCAGTCCTCCCTCACGTGCCCTCCCAAAGCATCTCCCTGCTGAGCATGGTATGGGCAATGGTAAAGTTAAAAGGTTTTTTTTCAAGTAAATACAAACAACAAATGAAATTGGCGAGTCCTCCATGTGTGAACAACATGCATTGTACAACACCCCCCTGCGTGGTATAGTGGTGGAAAGGCATTGAAAGTTTTAAGGAAAATGCAAAACGCCATTAAACAACACTTAGAAAAGTTTCAGAATACATAGTGCCAAGCAAAAGGTAATATCCCACATTGGTTGGGAAGTGTTCTTTTTTGATATTTATAAGCAAAGAGACACACAAGTAATATGTCAAAGCCTTTGGGCTTTTGACGGACGGTGTCGTTGGGCACCCAAGTTGGGCCCACACACAGGTGCGAAACTCAAGGTGATCGAAGGAGGTGACTGAGCGGTGACCAGGTGGACCTCACGTAGGCACGCTTCTCGAGGCAGATTGGGCAAATTTTATAGAGAAAGGTTGGCTTAACTAGCGAAAAGCATCTCCAAAAATGAGAAGGTTAAAGGTCAAGCAAGTTCCAAGCAGATCGACCGTGCGCGTGGTTTCGTGAGGCGAAGATGCATGAAACATACCGTTTACGAAATGGCGAAAGCTGGGTGGCAATGACATGGCGCAGATGTGGGATACAAGTGGTGCACACGTGGCGACCAAGTGAAAGTGACAAAGCAGATGACATGGCGGTGATGAGGTGTCATCCCAGGTGGCATCCAGTGAACCCCATCGACCAATCAGATCCTGCCATGTGGCAAAGCATCAGGACCAAAAGGGAGAAAAAATTAAAATTAAAATCATGTTTATTATATAGTGCAGACTATGTCAAAAATTCAAAAATTTAAATGATGTGCACACATAGATGATTAATTCACTCAGGGTCTCATTTTTGCTCAAAATATGAAGTGTTATATATCGTCGGAAATCTCTCGGAATGAGGAATCCGGTTAGGAAGTTAATTTTGACAAATGTGGGATATTTCGAGAGCAATTTCTATGGGAGTGAAATTCAGTTAAAGAGGAGATACTTGGCAATTTCAGTTGCAGATTTGATTTTCTTCCCTCCTCTTTTTATTCTCAACTCTTCTCAGTTGTAAGGGTTCCAGAATTTTTGAGGAAGTGCTCCAACTTTCATGGCTTCCATTTTCTGAATTTCTTGACGCAAACTTGTAAAGCTCTATGGATCTGTTCAGGGTATAGAGGTTACATTACAGGATGACAGATTGTTTTCTAAGTTGCAGGTCTTACTTGTGTCAGGCATGAGTAAATTTCCCATGATATTGTCTCTATGCATATATTTCATTGTTATGAATTGAATCTTCAAGGAGGCTTATAATTTGTCATCTCAAGGAGATTGTATGATTGTTTATAGGCATTCTTTAATGAAGAGTTTAAATTCTATAATCAGTCATAAACAATGGAATGTGTCCCAGATCTGATAATTTTGTGAATGGATTGAGTAATGCATTAGTATAAGGTATTAGTGCAAGGATATTTTGTAAGGAGAACAAATTTGTAGCTGTGATTGGCATTTTGTAGTTCTGTGTGTGACTTTGTTGCCCAATGAACAAGGCACTGGTCTTTGACAGATTTGGGGATGGTATCAAATATACATTTTAAAAGAAAATCTATTTCCCTTTATGTTTAGGGGTTAATGTTCTATCCTTCCAAAGCTCTATTTCACCTATTATTTGTATAAGATCCAGCCCATCTGTACGTGTTACCTAATTTGGTGAGCATGTGGAATGGTTTGTCTGCTCATTGTTGATGCAGTCTTATGTTTGTGATTGTTGTATTCAATGCATCAAAAGGGTGTCCCCACCTAGGTCTAGCAAAACCTGAAGTGCAAGAGGATCATTAGGATCTTATGTTATGTTGTCCAAGCCCTGAAGTGTTTCATTGATTGAGATTGGCTATCTCATAGATAGATTTGCAGGAGTTCTTGGGTTATCACTTTTGGTGAACAACAGGGGGCTTTATTATCTCTATTTATCTCTCCTATGAAGAGAGTATTTCTAAATTTTTTTTGATAGTGTAGACACCCAAAATTGTCATGTCTAATTAAATAAATATTTTATTTATTTAATTACTTTAGCCTAATTCTTCTATTAATTAAATACATCTTTATTTATTTAATTAATTCATTTATCCTCTTATAGCCTTATTTCTCATTTAAATAAATACATTTATTTATTTAAATTATCCTTTTCCTAAATTAAATAAATATCTTATTTATTTAATTGATCTCACTCCTTCTATTAATTAAATAAATCTTTACTTATTTAATTAAGTCATTAGCCTTTTCTACCCATGACACATGTCATTCATCTCTTCATTCATACACTACCTACCCCTTTTATTATTTTATTATTGTTTTACCTACCCTCTAATCATAGCCGACCTCCTTTTACACCTCTCAATCTTATCTCTCCATTTCATATAGTGTCTTTTATATAAGGAGATGCTTCCTTCATTATCAAACCCTGGCTTATCACTTGATCAATTTGACTACTTGGCATATTGTGATCCGACTTGCAACCACATTCCGTTCTTTGTTGAGCTCTTGTGCACATAAAATCTGAGAGCAAATATATAAAACAAGATCAATGGAGATAGGAAGAATGGAGATCCAAACCCTATTGGACATGTGATGGTATAATCTTTGTGATTTCATTTGATTTGCATTGTCTTAGGTAATCTTCATATGTTATGGTGGATCTTTATTGTTGTTAGGCTAGGGTTTTGTGGTTGAATTCATTTAGCCTTTCAATATTATTATTATTGTTATCCATTTTCACCATATACATTTTGGCATGCCCAGTGGGACTCTTGTCCCTTTTGTATTTAACATCCTTGTTGCAGATTTTGTGTTTTGAAGTTGCAGATTTGACATTTTCGATAGCATTTTGATATTTTCGCATCTGCGTACTTTCGGATCACATTTTTGATTTTTTGCCGCGTCTGTGACATCTAGAATCGCGTCTATGTCCTCGATAGTATTTTATTTTGTAGATTCTGAAAACCGCATCTGTGTTCCTCAGTCGCGTCTGCGGTGTTTTTAGACGCGTCTGTGTCAATAAGTCGTGTCTGGGTTCTGGAGCCACGTCTGTGTCTCACAAAAGCGCGTCTGCGTCAAAGAGTCGCGTTTGTGTCGGAGGTAACCGCATGTGTGTGCATTGATTTCATTTTTGGAGTTTATTGATTTAGTTTTTGGTCTTGCATTTAATGTTTCAGATCCGGTTTATTTTGAGCCAACATTTTCAGATCTAGCTAACGAAATTGGCACAACTTATCTTGAAAGCAAAATTGTTTGGTTGAAGGCCCCTATTTTCACAAAGTCTTTTGGATTTAAAATTTACCTAACTTGTGTGCTTGCAGGAAGGGGTGATTATTTGAAACAACCCAAACTACTAACGACTCTTTGGTGCAGGTCCTTGGCAAGGGTTTTTGGATTTTTATTGTGTGCTTTGTTTTCAATAGACTAGCAAACACTTCAATTGGTGCACTAAAATTAAATCATTGTCTTTTGTGTTTTGAGAAATAGGCTCATTTTGTTTAATCTTTAGAGGGTCTGTCTTCCCATGTGGTCATTAGGGCTACTAGTGAGAAGAGAATGACCCAAGTGGTAGCAAAAGAAAAGCTATCTTCTTCCAAACCACTATAAATAACTGCATTCATGGTGAAAACTATGAATAACATGTGCTGATTAGTTCATACCGACACTATGTCTCCCCATAAACCTGTTTGATCAAATTTATTTTATTAGTTGTAGGGCGTAACCCCTATCAGCTGGGAGCCTTTTGCATTTACAAAGCTGAAAGTGCCGCATGTATGGCCACATGAGCGGATGCCCTTACTAGCACCTTTTTGTTTTAGAAGCCCAAATCCTTCTAGTTGTTGGGGTAGGAGGTCTGACCTCTGGTAATGGCCCACACCAATACGGTTCTTAGTAGAGATACAAAGTTCGCCATGGGGAGTTTTCGTGGGGACTGATGCTTGGCTGACCCGAGAAGTGAGTGCCGAGGGTGGAGCCAGTGAGGTCAAGCATCTAAGTATCTGCTTTGAATAGTGTAGCCTCGAGGGTAAAACCCCATGTGGAATCAACAACTATTGTCTTGCCCAGCCATAATAATTGTGCTTGACTTATTTTAAACATTCAAAACATTCAAGACCAAACAACAAAACATTGTGTCTTTTGTGTCTTCAAGTGTATGCAAAACAATTTTTACATCAAACAACACACTTTCTTTGAGTCATTTTGTCTAGACACTTGCAAACATTGAGTCCTCATCAACACTGTGTCCTCTTGTCACGAAAAATAGTCAAATAGTCAGATTTGGTCCCAACAAAACAACTTCACAGATTGGAAAAATTGCACAAAATTTTGCAGAAATGCGTCTGTGTCAGACATAATAGCATCTGTGTTGTATAACCGCATCTGTGAAGGGTAGAAACGCATCTGTGTTTCCAGAACCAACATTGCAATTTACAAAAAATCTCAGAAACGCGTCTGTGTTGGACATAATAGCATCTGTGTTGTATAACCACGTCTGTGAAGGGCAAAAACGCGTCTGTGTTTCCAGAATCAACATTGCTCTTTGCCAAAAAATCTTAGAAATGCATCTGTGTTAAATAGAACCACGTCTGTGTCAGGAAATCGCGTTTGTGCAGTATACAGGCACATTTGTGTTCAGAATTGAAAAACTTTTACAGTCCAACAAACAAACATAGTTAGTTTCAGAATTCTTAAGCCTCCTAGGTCATTTCTCTAGGGTTTCATTTAGCATTCAACCTGTCTTTGGGTCTCACACAGTCCATCATTGCTTTACACCTTACATTACATTCACATTTGTCTAAACTTGAGTCAAAAGGTCACTTGCTTGTCCTCACCATACTTTGTCAACACACTACATACAACAACACTTTGCTAGGTGGTCCCTCATTAAGGTCTATAACCTTTGGGTCTCATTTGGTCTTACTAAGAGTCAAGGTCAACTTACCTCATCAAGAGAAACTATCCTCTCTTTGGAAGTCACACCTACTCTACTACATACATACTTGGTCTTACACTTTGGACATTGCAAGTACACCTCAGATTCATTTACATTCCATCCAACTCTTGGTCTTCCATACTTTTTCCATTTTCATCTAGTCTAACACATCTTGGTCAATACCTAGTTCATGGTTGAAACCCGTCTTCAAAAATCTAGGAGAGAAACTAAAGAGGCTCAAGAGTTCGCAAACATGAGTGTCTATGAATATGACAATGATGTCTTTTTCAATACTGATCATAACACATTACTTGACATGGATGCCTATAGAAACATTCCAAATGTTGAGAACATGGACACTACAAACAATGATGATACACACAATGACAATATGGACAACTTTTCCGTACAATCAGCAGATGTGGAAGAATCCATTATGGACCCCCGCTTCAATCGATTGATTGAGGAAATAATGAGGAGGGATAGACAATACTTCTTACAAATGATGGCACAAAGTGGAGCCAAGATACCTCAGGATTTTGACATGTCTCAAATAATGGAAAATCGACCTTTGCAACAAACTCACTCCAACATGGATCAAAGGACAC
The DNA here is from genome assembly GCF_030272615.1 of Cryptomeria japonica. Lineage (NCBI taxonomy): Eukaryota > Viridiplantae > Streptophyta > Pinopsida > Cupressales > Cupressaceae > Cryptomeria > Cryptomeria japonica. The sequence goes on from NC_081410.1 coordinate 509,149,942, forward strand.
CTAATAGTGGAGGCAATAGAGGACCACATATGGTGCTTGAATCACCATCATCTTTGTTTCAAAAACCAGAGGTCCCACATACACATGGTCAAGCATATGATACTCACCTTCGCAGACCATTATGGAAGTCTTATGCAGAAAGATATGCTCAATCACATACCAATGCTAAGGATCAACCACCAAAGCAATTGGATATTCAAAGGCATGCTCAAAATTTGGACACAAGGAAACCCCATGTCAAATTTGGGGGCAACACATTAGAACATGACATGCCTGTAGAGTATGGTATACATGGACAAAATAGATATTTTGTTCCTCAACATGAATCTATACCAAGTGGTCCATATATGCAGCATCACTATAGACCTCCTCCATATGAACATGTGTATGATCAATATCATCCATATATGCAACATGCTCCTCCTCCAATTGGTGCCTCAAGCATAGGGTATGGTCCAAGAAGTCGATCTCCACCTAAGAGCAATCTAGAGCATCAAATCAGGGACTTACAAAAGAAAATGGAGGACATAAATACACCAAAGCCAACATACACAATGAGAGACATATGTCCTTATCAATTTGACAAGAGCATTCCAATGCCTCCTTTTCCTACACACTTTGTGACGCCTAAATTTGATAAGTATAGAGGCAAAGGGGATCCTAAGGCACACATAAGATAGTTTTTGACAGCCTACATTGAGGTAGCAACAGAAGAGACATATTTGATGAGATTATTCCCACAAAGCTTAGGTGATCAAGCTATGGAATGGTTCTCCCAACTTCCACTTGGTATTAAGTCATGGGGTGACTTAGCAGAGGCATTTATTCAACATTTCTCCTACAACATAGAGACAGACATATCAGTCACTACTTTGTGCAACACTAAGCATAAAGAGGGAGAGTCTTTTGCATCATTTTTACAAAGGTGGAGAAATCTAGCTAGCAGATGCTCTTGTGAAATCCCACAAAAACAAATGGTGGAGATGTTCACCCAGAATGTTAACAAAGACATTGGCTATGATCTAAGGAAAGCTTGTTTGTCCACCTTCAAGGACGTCATTGAAAAAGGCTTAGCAGTAGAGAAGGTCCTAATTGAACAAGGAGTCATTAAGATATTCAAGGAAAACAAAGATGACTTTGAAGGAAAAGATAAGCCAAGATTTAGGAATAAAAACAAGAACACAGTCAATGATGGTGTTGTTGATGCCAATACAGTTCGACCCAAATTCGTTTTTTCCAGATCAAGCTCTACAAACAACCAAGTGAATACTCAAACAACTTCTAGATCATGAAGGAAGTACACTCCATTGGGAGAACCACTTGAGTCAGTTTTCAAAAAGCTAGTGGCAAAAAAGGTAATCACGATTCCAGATTTTCCTCCATATGAACCAAAGGTTAAACCAAATTGGTGGAATGATGACGAATATTGTGAATTTCATAAGAGCAAGGGTCATAAGATAGGAAATTGCCATCGACTGAAGAACATCATACAAGATCTTATTGATAGAGGTGACATTGAGATTGAGGGACACTCATCCAATCAAGAACATGAAATGTTTAAGGAAGCATTCCCAAAGCATGACAAGGGAAAAGCTAATGCCATAGATGACCAAACCAACTATACTAGAGCAACCTATAACTATGATTCAACTATCAATCACATTTCAATGGATAATTACGTCTCTGCCATTATCATCAAGGATAAAAACCCTGAGAATTCTACCCGGACACCCAAGATTCTCCTAAAAGGTGTTGGATCTTCTTCCAAACCTACCTCTAAATGTCATGTTACAGCCCATCGAGGTAAATTCACTTTGCAAGGTGCTCCAACCAAAAACACCCCTTCTTTATCAACCAAGCCTGAGTATGACCTTGTAGAACAGTTAGGGAAGACACCCGCGCTCATCTCCATCCTTGAGCTCTTACGCATATCCCCTGCACATAAAGCTATTCTTGACGAAATCTTGAGAGATACTGCTATTCCTACTGATCTGAACGTGGACGAGTTTCAAGCCATGGTGGGATACCTTTCCATTCCACACTCTCTTACATTCATGGAAGCTGACGATGCCTCCATGAGCCAACCACATAATGCACCATTACACATTGAAGCCTTCATACACAAACATCAAATAAAACGAGTCCTGATAGATGGAGGAGTTGGTCTAAACATTTGTACATTGAGCACAATTAAACAATTGGGATATTTTGATAAAGCTGTGAATTCTACAAACAAAATCACCATCAAGGCATATGATGATGAAGAGCGTTCATCCAAGGGTACAGTTACCTTACCTCTCAGAGTTGGGCCAGTTACAAAGGATGTGGTTTGTCAAGTCCTAGATCTAGATCTCACTTACAAAATATTGCTAGGGCATCCTTGGATTCATGAAATGAGGGCAGTCCCATCTACATATCACCAATGCATTAAGTTTCCTCACAATGGAGTGGAGGTAACAGTTAACGGTGATCCTAATCCGTTCATATACTGCACTAACCTGAGATCAAAAAATGAGACCATCATTCCCAGTAATCGCCAAGCTGTTCCTTCTTCGGCATACATTGATCTTGAGTCATTAAAACCTTCGACATCAAAACAAGGTGAGCTTAAAGGCAAATTTCAGGACAAGGGCATGGGGGAATACACTTTAAATCAAACCATGTACTTACAACAAGTCATGAGTTCACCAAAAGAATATGGAAGACCACATCCTAACAAGCAAGTATCCATCATTGTACTCAAATGGGACCCTACTACCTTTCAAAGATGGGGCAAACTAGAAGAGGAATACTTATACAAAATGCTTTACAAAGACCTTGAAGATGATACACAAGATCACATCAGTCTACCATGTGAGAAATATGGCAAAGGTTTCAAGATCCTACAAAAATTTGGGTATGATGGAAAAAGCCCTCTTGGGTTATGAAAGGAAGGCATCATTGAACCTTTACAACCCGAATTGACTTTCAAAAAGGAACGCTTGAAGGGACTTGGTTTCCTGACTTCCAAGGTCCACACTCAAAGGACAGAAGAAGCCTTACAAATCAAAGCTGCCAAAAATCAACAAGAGGATCGCTATTCCACAGACTCCAACGAATGGGAATGGGGTTCAGACAAATCCTCCAGTGACTACGAGCTCACCGAGACATTCAGAGAGCTAGATGAACCCACAGAAGAAGAGGAATTTTATAAAAGATTCAAATTTGGTCAAGAAACAACCCATGAGGATTCCACATAGTCATTGTCTCAAGGTCCTAGGTTGAAATCACATAGGATGAGAACACCTATCCCAAAATGCACTACTAGTGATGATAATTTGGATTCGTTCGCAATCGAGACTGATGAGGAGAGTGCCATCGATGACCTCGATAATTACCTTGACATACCCAAATATAACTGCATCTTCACTCTTAGCCCCGCTAACTTCAAAGACATTAAAGGCCTTCCCCTCATTCACCACCAACTCATTGACTAGGATCATGAAGGACCTGCACAGTTTGACACATTCCAAAATGATGAAGCTTTTATTGACTATCTTGGCATACGAGATGATCTTCCCCCTAGGGACCATAAAGCAGGATACAATATAGAACTCAATAGCATGGCATATTTTGGCGAGGGCGTCGGACCTTCCAGTTGCAAAAGTGTGAAAATAAGAACAAACCAAGGGTCTTATGGTGAAAACCACACTGTGGCACTGTCTGACCCCAAAAAAGTAAAAAGAAAGGAAGTATCTGAGGGTGAAAACCTCTCTGAGGCACCCGAAGATGGAAGGCTCGACATTCTCCCAGCATCATATGAGGAAAAGTCATCCATGTTAGTAGAGGAGACTATCAAAACAAACATTGGTATAGAAGAAGTTCCACACAACATATTCCTGGCTCAATCTTTGACAGAGTCAGAAAGGTCAAAATTCATTAGTTTCTTCAAAGAATGACAAATCGACTTTGCATGGTCATACACTGATATGCCTGGATTGGATCCGGATTTGGTAATGCATCATTTGACAGTTAAACCGGGGGCAAAACTAGTGAAATAGAAATTAAGAAAGATGCATCCACAAGTGGCATTACTAGTCAAAGTAGAACTTGAAAAATTATTGGATGTCAGATTCATACACCCAATTGATTATCCTAAATGGATCTCCAACTTAGTGCCAGTCAGTAAACCAGATCACAGCATCAGAATATGTACAGATTTCAGAGACATCAACAAAGCTTGTCCTAAGGATGACTTCCCATTACCAAATATTGACTTGATTGTCGATCTCACAATAGGTCATGAAATGTTATCATTGATGGATGGATTCTCTGGTTATAATCAAATAAAGATCGCGTCCGAGGATCAACATAAAACATCATTCACTTGTCCTTGGGGAACCTTCTGCTGGAATGTCATGCCCTTCAGGCTAAAAAATGCAGGCGCTACATATCAAAGAGCCATGACTACTATCTTTCACGATCTTATGCACGTAACTATGGAAGATTATGTCAATGACCTCTTGGGCAAATCAATAGACAGAAATACACATTTGGACATACTTTCAGTCATCTTTGATCGGTTGGAAAAATACAAAGTAAGATTAAACCCCAAGAAATGCGTCTTTGGAGTAACCTCCGGGAAGCTCCTAGGATTCATTGTATCAAAAAGAGGAATTGAAGCTCATCCAGCAAAAGTCAAGGCCATCCTGGAGACGCAACCACCAAGAAATATCAGTCAACTTTGGTCCTTGCAAGGGAGACTCCAGTCCATACGAAGATTCATAGCACACCTTGCAGATAAGTGTAATCCTTTTCAGCACCTTCTACATAAAAACATCAAATTCAAATGGGATGATAACTATCAATAGGCTTTCTAGACACTCAAAGATTATCTTCTAAATCTGCCAGTTCTGATGCCACCAGTTCCAGATCAGCCTCTATTACTATACATATCAGCTACTCCAACAGCACTGGGGGCACTCTTAGCACAACAAGTTGCTAAGGGCAAAGAAAAGGTGGTATACTATATCAGTCGCACATTGGTGGGATATGAGCTAAAATACACACCAATTGAGCATGCATGTCTCACCGTGGTCTTTGCTTCGCAGAAATTATGACATTACATGCTCACTCATAAGACTAAGTTGGTTGCAAGGATAGATCCATTGAAATACCTTCGCAATAAAGCAACACTTACTAGGCGACTAGCCAAATGGGTAATGATCTTGAGTGAATTCGACATCGAGTATGTGGATAGAAAAGCAATAAAAGGAAAAGCTATCGTAGATCAGTTAGCAGATGCTCCCATGATCGATGATGTTGCTTTAAGTTCAGAATTTCCAGATGAATCCATTTTAACAATGTCACATGCAAAGCCATGGCAACTGTACTTCGATGGCTCATACACACAGCATGGAGTAGGAGCTAGCATCCTCTTTATAACTCCTCAAGGGGATTCTATACCAAAATCATACCGCTTATCATTTCCTTGCACTAATAATATAGCGGAATATGAGTCATTAACAACTGAATTACGGATTGCAGTTCAGTGGAAGATCCAGGAACTTCGTGTTTTTGGGGACTCTCAACTTGTCATCCGTCAAGCAACTAATGATTATCAAACAAAAGATGAAAAATTAATGCCTTATAAAAAAATGGTGGATGACCTAAAACAACATTTCACAAAGATAGACTTTGAGTAGATACCAAGAGACCAGAATCGAGCTGTAGATGCCATGGCTACAACTGCTTCACTGATCGATCTACCTCCGAATGAGACCCGCTATGAGTTCTTGCTGGATAACCTTTTGGTTCCTTCATATGAAATCATTCCTACTGAGATGATATGTGTTGTTGGTCTTGAGTCCCAGTTATATGGTTCTATCTTCACATACCTTCGTGACAATACCCTACCTCTTGATCTATCCAATAACCAATGTCGCACTTTCATTCACCAATCTTCTTAATATACCGGCGAGGTCTAGATGGCACTCTTCTTAGATGTTTAGAAAGCGACGAAGCTCAGATTATGTTACATGAAGTACATGAAGGGATATGTGGTCCACATGCTAGTGGTCCTACCTTAGCCAAGAAACTCAACAGGATGGGATATTACTGGCCCAATATGGAAAAAGACTCATATCAGTTTGTCAAGAAATGTAAGCAATGTCAAATTCATGGAGACCTCATACATGCGCCAGTGCAAGAACTTCAACCAATTGCGTCTCCTTGGCCCTTTTGTTAGTGGGGACTCGATCTCATAGGCAAGATTCACCCTCCTTCTTCCAATGGTCATAAATTCATTATCACTGCCACAAAGTTTTTCACAAAATGGATTGAAGCCGTGCCTCTTACACAAGTCATTGGAAAACAGATTGCTATGTTCATCCTCAACTATATCATTTGCCGATACGGTATTCCTGTTTCCATTATCACTAATAACGGGCCTCCCTTCAAAAATCAGGATGTTCATGAACTCTATGACTGCTTCCATATCTCCCATCGTTTCTCCATGCCATATTACCCCCAAGGTAATGGTCAAGCTGAGGTGTCTAATAAGACAATCCTTAAAATCCTAAAAAAGACAGTCGACGACGCTGGCCGTAATTGGCATATCCAACTTAATCCTGCACTTTGGGCATACCGCACAAGTGTCCGCACACCTACAAGAGCTACACCCTATTCACTTGTCTATGGCACTGAAGCCATCTTGCCTATTGAGGTTGAGCTACCCTCTTTACGAGTATCTTTGAAAAACATTATCAGTGATGAAGACTATAGGGTCTCTCGCTTACAAGAATTGGAACTATTGGATGAACGACGACAAACTGCTTTTAATCACCTCAAGGCTTATCAACAACGAATGAGTCATAGCTACAATCATAGAGTTAAGCCTTGCATATTTGAGGTAGGTGATTTGGTTCTCAGAGAAAATCCTAAAAATTAGAAAGACAGAGAGAAGAAGAGCAAGTTGAAAACAAATTGGCTTGGTCCTTACATCATTACAACAGCATATGGATCTGGGGTATATCAACTCTCAACCACAGAGGGTGAACCTTTAGAGGATCCTATCAACAACATGCACCTTCGCATGTTCTACACATAGCTCTTTGGAATATCCTAATTCAAAAAATACAAAAAAATACAAAATTCAAAAAATACAAAAAAATTCAAAAATTTTAAAAATACAAAAAAAAATTAAAAATTTCAAAAATACAAAAAAAAATTCAAAAAATTTCAAAAATACAAAAAAATTTATAAAACAAAAAAATCGTTACTTGGTGAAAACCTAACAAATAGGTGCCTTGTGACACACAAAAAAAAAACATTGAAAAAACGAAAAAAGTAAAGAGAAATAATTTCGTCCAACGGTGAAAACCACTTCGGTGGCGCCCTGGGCAAGTACCATGGTGAAAACTGGGTCACCAGCACCATGCGTAGAGACATTTCTCCTCCCTCCTGCAGGATTCACTTTCATCCTTTTACTTTGCACACACTCACAACCTATTCGTTCATAATAAACTTACACATTCCCATCATGGCTTGTTATTGATCTACCCAAGATTGGTTCGCCATTCATAATAAACCTCCCTTTTCATCCATAATAAATCAGCTCCTATCTGTGGCTAAGGCAAATCCTATATCTAGTGATGGGTGTGGAACTGAGAACATCACATGTTTTAAGGAGTATAGTTTCTTCCAGCTTCCTTCAGCCTATCCGTGCACAATCCACAATAAAGCAACATTTGCATCATAGATCCGCAATAAAGTTTCATCTTCTCCGTAATAAAGTATCAGTTTCATGGATTCAGTCAGTTTCAGATGAGACACAGCAGCAAGAATGGGCTTCAACAAATCAAATCTTTCAATAGACTCAGACAACATATGGTTCAGTGCTATCTATCCTTTCTATGAAAGTAAACATTGTGACCACAATCAAATAAGACTTATACAAGTAACAAGAGACACTAAATTTGAGGACTACAGTGGATGTTGGTGTCGAGTCTTCGTTTTCTTTTGATTTTATCTTTTGGTGACATATCTTTTAGCTTTTCCAGGATGTCTCTGACTAGAGATTTTATCTCCAGGATGTCTTTGACTAGAAAGGTGAGGATGGGGTATCGTCACCTATTTGTATTTGTTGTCTATGGATTGTCTCTTAGTAATGCTATGACTTGTCCAAGGATATGAGGACACTGTGAGTCTAGTGTGAACTGGGACATTCCTTGTTTGTGACTATCTTATCTCCATGCAAACAGGTACAATGACTTTCTAGGTCGAACATATGCCTTGATTGTCATAACCTACTTGCCATAATAAAGCTCAATGATGATAATGCACAAGAAGCTCTTTCACTTTTATATCTTCTGTCTTCCATCCCCCTTTCTTGATTGACTTCCATCGTCCTTCTTGAGTCTGCATAGCCTGCTATCACATGACTTAGTATAATGACACACTAGAAACATTTGCATTTCATGTAGTTGCACCTGCATTACCACATATAAACATTTCATACATACATATAGATATCACAACTGCATCACATCCTGCACACAACACCTGTTAGCACAATTTACATTTGCATTATCATATTCATTTGCATTTCATACATTCACATTTGCATGATGCATACACATATAAAACATAAAAGAACAAAAAATAATATTGCATTGCATCATATACATATTTGCATCCATATCATAAGCATCACATAGAAACATACATCACATAGGTATGCATGCATATAGCTGCCGCAAAGATGAATCATCTCATATATATAATCATAAGTGTCATGATACAATGAGGTCAAAATCATATGGCTACAATCACCCGAAGGTGTCTACATCATCATACAAAATGATACAAAATTGATACATAGGGAGCCCTCTATAGCTATGATGAACTCCCTCCCTCCGAGCCAACTGGCCTCGATGGAGTCTGAGCCCTGGAAGGACCTGCCCCATGATCATCTCTCCTATCCCCTCTGTCTCCTGAGCCTAGTTGTCTCATCCTCCTCCTCTCCTCCTCCTCCCCGATCTTGCAACCACCCCTCGTGTCGCCCTATCCAGACAGAGGAACCCACTGATAACTCCTGCCAACACTATTGGTAGTGCTAATCCTGTCCATGTCATGGTATCCCATGCCACATGTCCCACCCTCATCTCCAGTCTCGGATCCTAGAACACTCGTCTTAGGGCCTCCCTACCTCCATCTTGATCATACGGAATCAGCTCCCCATCGATCAGTATCCGCAGAATCCTGTATACATCCTCCAAGGTGACTGTCATCTCCCCCATCGACAAATGAAAAGTGCAAGTCTCAGAGTGCCACCTCTCTGCCAGTACAGTCAGCAATCCCATGTTCGCCCAAAACTCAGGCACATACAGAATATGTCTCAATCCCATAGCCTCAATCGCAGCTTGTTCCTCAAATGTCAACATTGGTCGCAACCTCTGAGTCGATGGGAATCTCTCCCGTGCCTCCAACATAGGTAGGTACTCCTGCAGTCAAGCAAATCAACTATGTTAGTCAAAGTGACACTCACTGTTCATCACAAAGTGTTGCTTCTATCCTAGTGGTACTCCCTGTTCATCACAAAGTGTTGCTTCTATCCTAGTGGTACTCCCTGTTCATCACAAAGTACTACGTGTTTGCACTCCCTATTCATCACAAAGTGTTGCTCTTTTTTTTTAGTACTCCCCGTTCATCACAAAGTACTATGTCTTGGTACTCACTATTCATCATAAAGTGCCTCGATCTATCCTAGTCTTCCCTAGAGGACCTGCTTGAGTGTATCCTCTCAGCAACTTATCCAATCAACAATGTATGTTCATCATAGAACTGTTGATTTGGCTTTGAAGACATATTACCCTACCTAACATGCATTTATGACAACATTTATTGCAACAAAGTACAAGGAGGTTTTGTGGTACTTATCAGCTCTCCTGCATCTGCTGGCCTCTGAAATCGGCAAACGTGATAGAATATGTGAACCAATGCTGCTGATTGCTGCTGCTCTATTCTCTCTCTACACTCTGATCTCTTGGATGTGTGGATGACAATGAGGATGTTTTTCCCTCGTGGTCTATCTTATAGACTGCCCTAGCCCTAGCCCTAGCCCTCGTTTCTCGATTCAGTCTTCTTTATCCCATGACTCTGTCAATATATTCTATCTTGTCAGTCCATTCTAGCCTTTCTTTCTTATCGAGAGATTGTCTGCGATCTTTTCAGACATTTTTCATCCAATCTCTCGAGGGGGCATATCATTACCATATTGGGGCAACTTTGTATCAGTTCATCTTATCTTCTTTGAAACAACGCGACAAGCCACACTGTCTCAAAGAGGGGCAAAATGTAGACACCCAGAATTGTCATGTCTAACTAAATAAATATTTTATTTATTTAATTACTTTAGCCTTATTCTTCTATTAATTAAATAAATATTTATTTATTTAATTAATTCATTTATCCTCTTATAGCCTTATTTCTCATTTAAATAAATGCATTTATTTATTTAAATTATCCTTTTCCTAAATTAAATAAATATCTTATTTATTTAATTGATCTCACTCCTTCTATTAATTAAATAAATCTTTACTTATTTAATTAAGTCATTATCCTTTTCTACCCATGACACATGTCACTCATCTCTTAATTCATACACTACCTACCCCTTTTGTTATTTTATTATTTTCTTTGCCTACCCTCTAATCATAGCCGACCTCCTTTTACACCTCTCAATCTTATCACTCCATTTCATATAATGTCTTCTATATAAGGAGATGCTTCCTTCATTATCAAACCCTGGCTAATCACTTGATCAATTTGACTACTTGGCATATTGCGATCCGACTTGCAACCACATTCCGTTCTTTGTTGAGCTCTTGTGCACATAAAATCTGAGAGCAAATATATCAAACAAGATCAATGGAGATAGGAAGAATGGAGATCCAAACCCTATTGGACATGTGATGGTATAATCTTTGTGATTTCATTTGATTTGCATTGTCTTAGGTAATCTTCATATGTTATGGTGGATCTTTATTGTTGTTAGGCTAGGGTTTTGTGGTTGAATTCATTTAGCCTTTCAATATTATTATTATTGTTATCCAATTTCACCATATACAGATAGAAGTAGTCTTTGGGGGGTCATTATGATTCATTTATCATCATTGCTTGTATATTTCAATGCATTTGTAACAATTTCTTTTTAGAGGTCTTTTTTATTTCCCACAAGGTTTTTCTCATTGAATCCATTTATGAAAAAATATACATGAGTACCTAAGACGACCTCATTAAAAAGACTTATCGTATTAGCATACATTACTCCATAAGTTAGACTTAAAGGGGTCCTCGGTGTAAATAGGTTTAATATCAAACTAGTTAGCTAATTACACTTCATAGCTTGAACTATTTACCCTAGTTAAGCTTTTAGCTGGGGGATTTGAGCCTTTTTATCTCACTTCATGTAGTTAAAAAAAAGTGCTCACGTATTTGGAAGCCTATTTCATGCACAATGACACATGCTCAAACACTTATAACTTAAATTTACATGTGTTGCAGCTTTGGAGGGGCACTTATTCATTTAATCCTACCATTCCTAGCTCCTCTACCTTTCCTCTATATACAAGGATTTCATTGTTAGATTTTGCACTCTCATTATTATTATAGTCATCCTATTATAGTCATTTCATTTAACTAGTGGAAGGTTAAATGTTACACTTTCAAATATTGGCATTCTCCAACATTCACATGTGCCAATTTTAATTGACTTCAAGGTGACATCTAGCTAAAGGCTTTGTCCTTGAATACTCTAGTATTTCTTTCTAATTAGATCTTCCAAATGATTCTTTATAGATAATATAGCTAAGTACTAGAATATAGAGAACCTTTGCATTATTCAGTCCAACCAATAAAAGGATTAGCTAGGCAACATCATAGAAAAATTAACCATCCAAGCCTTTCAAGGGCCCAAGACCAACATTCTTGTGAGAACTAAAATTGAACTAGGAGATGACCTACCATTTCTTCTTAATTTTAACATAGAGGGAAGCAAGATGGAATAGTGATCTTCAAAGTGTAACCTTCCACCTTTTAATATGCCAAACCACACCATGGAAAGTGCTTAATTTTGGACAACTACCCCCATTACCTCTCCCCCCACCCCTATGATAGATATTTTCTAGATAGAAATCCAATTTAGGCTCACAAATCAAGATCTCAAAACCTAATCTAACAAAATATTTACTAGAATTCACACCATATTAGAGGATTTCATCATCATTCTATATTGGAATGATCTTCCTTTTATGAATATATTCCTTGGGTAGTTCTTTTTCTAGGGAAGGGATGGGAACAATCCCTCCAACTCTATTACAAGCCTAGTAGGTCATCTAAGAGGATGTAATAGTCTTCCACCTTGTCTCTAGAAAATTTCTTTCATAACCTCTTTACATTCTATAATCCTAGTGACCTTTATGGAAGGATAATAATTATTCCAAAAATTACACTAGATGTTTGTTAAATTTCAATAATTGATCATCTTGATTAGGTATTTTATAATGATATGCATGCATTTTATCATGTATTTACACGTACAAACCCATAAGAGATTTAACTAGAGTGAGAATCTAACATAGATCATCATTGTCCAAATATTTATTTGTAAAAGATTTTGTATCAAAATGTTAAAAGATTTTCAAACATTCTCTATGCTAACTTTACCCAACTGTCCAATTATGAACCAACTCCTCCCTTGTCCTAGTGCCTCACACCTCTTTGTGTTCATTTACCACATCTGAGATTATTAAAATAACTATATCTATTATTAGAACCTTGCCACGGAAATCTGTGCAAGATACCCTAATTTTCTTTATATTCTATCTATCTCTCTACAATAGAGTGTACACCACATTATCTATAAGGATGCCATTTATGATGTCCCATCGAGGAGTGAAGCTTCTTTATTTAGGGGAAATAATGGAAGGGATAAAAAGATTTAGGTGATGAGCCAATGTTGTTTGCATTTGTAAATATGATGAATGTATGATGCGATGCGTTAACATCCACAGGTGGGAGCTGCTGCTTGAGATCAAAAAGTGGGTCCATAAAAGATACTATGACCATTGGCGACAAAATTTTCAATGCTCACAACAACCACAACATCCATAAATGGAGAATGGGAAAAATAAAATGTTGGATTATAACAACAGTTGTTGGCTAATGACAATAAAAGAAGACAATAGAAGTTTCTAATTTAGTCGTACCTTCTGAATATCAGTTTTTCTTTATGAGAAAGTTACTTATTTCATTAATGTAATTAAGGAGACCATGTGGAAATGTTCCTAATTACTTTAATGGAATTAAGGAAGTTATTTCTATGTTGGATGTTTATTCTAATTTAGAGATATTCTATATTACTTTGTTGTTATGAAGGCAATGTTGAGAGAAAAAACATGAACAGTATATTGCAAGAGCAATTGGTGTGGATTGCAGATTGCAAGAACAATTGTTAGGATATTGTTGTGAATTGAAAAATCAGATTTTAAAAGTGATAGAAATGCCTCATAGTTGTAGCTAGCTATGGAGTTTGTAATTGTTTTCTCCAAGAAATAAGAATACTTTAATACCCTTTCCCTGTGGATGTTGTTATTATCTTACCACATAGCGAAAACACCATTAATCAAGGTTTAGATATCAGAAACAAAGTTCTAGATAGTGAGAGCCAGAAGGTAAGGTTAAACATCAGGTAATTTTGGTGGAATGAACTTTATGGCGAGCACCTTCATTACACACTATATCATAAATTTTTTTGTGAATATAGCTGCTTTCTTCCCATATGAATATTGTATATACATATTAGAAAATAATCGTACACAAACATCTTACCATGCATTGTATTGGTGTCTTTAAAGCTTTGTGAAGATGTTTTTTGGCCCTCATATATGTTTGAATGACTCTGGTACCCGTTAGGATTCTCTTTGTGTAGGAAAATGACATTGTCAACTAGAGAAGCATGATGTGCTGGTATATAACTCAATCAAATTCTATGTTAATTTTATTTTCTTTGATCGTTTTCAAAATACACTCTATATTGGTTTGGTAATTCAGAATTATCCAAACTCACACTATTTTATTTTAATGGAAGTAATGTGATTATCATGTAATGTGTACGTGAGATGCCTTGTATCCTTTTGAACTGTTCTCAGTGCACACATATTTTCGTGGTCCAGTACCACTTGTGGTAATCTATTGTATGCTTTGATCCACTATAAGCTTAACATGCAAAACATATAAAGAAATCACTGAGTAATTTTTTAGTTTGTATTTTTCCTCCTATTCTTCCACCTTTCCAAAATATTCAAGTTGTCCTCTACCATGTAATCCAACAAGTTATTCATTCAAAAAGTTGGTCTTTAGGAATGTTGGCATGATCTCCCTGTTTCGGCCTTTGTCATTTCCCTCTTCTTCTCGATGGATACCTCTATTACTATGATTGCCTCAAAAAGGGAAATGGATTTATTTGGGATGATAACTCATAAGGGGCTCTATAAAGTGGTAAATCACTCTCACAAACTCTTCTTTCATGCATTGTATCGATTTTTCAAAGGTTAATTCATCAAGGATAATCATAGATACAGAGCACTGATATTCCAGCCTTTTTTCTTGCCACTATTTTCTTTGTTTGCATAAAGCCCATGTTCTTGTAAGGTTGAGAGAAATTTTTCCACATGTTGCAAATGTTCCTCCCAAGTTTTACTGAAGATGATTATGTCATCCAGATATACCACCACGAAGGATTCAGTGAATGGTGTAAGTATATCATTCATCATTCTCATGAATGTCGCTGGGGCATTCGTTAGAACAAAAGGCATCACTAGCCATTCAAACAATCCCTCTTTAGATTTGAATGTTGTCTTCCACACATCTACTGATTCAATTGGTACTTGATGGTACCCTGATTTCAAATCAATTTTGGTAAAGAATCGGGCCCCTCTAAGCTGGTCCAAGAGGTCATCTATCCAGGGAAGTGGATACCTATTTTTGACTGAAATTTTATTCAAGGCCCTATAGGCAATACAAAGTCTCCAGGTTCCATCATTTTTCTTTGGTATAACAATGGGGCTACCACAGGGTGATGCACTTGGACGAATATGTCCCTTCTCAATCAATTCTTGTATTTGCCTCTTAATCTCTTTATTCTCTAATACTGACCTACGGTAGACTGGTTCATTAGGTAATGGAGTTCCTAGTATCAAATCAATAGTATGTCTCACTTGTCAGTGTGTAGGTACGCCAGTTGGTAACTTAAACAGATTGTCATATTTCATCAAAATTTGATCCATTGATTTTTTTCTGCGGTGTTGTGGTGTTTGTGATGGTGTGAGAATTATAAACAGATTTCCTTTCTTCTTCAAAATGAATCATCAATAAAATGAATGTTCTCATTTTGGCAACTAACCTCTTACATTGCTTAGCACTAATCAAAGAGGTGGTGTGTGCAGGGCTTACCTTTGGTATTAGGTATTTCTGCTCACGTAATCTGATGGTCACACTGCGAGGCCTAGACTCATAAACACCATGTCGCTAGTACATATATGGTTTTTCGAATAGAACATCACAAACATCTAAGAGAGCCACATCACAAATTACCTCATCTTTGAAAGGCTTTATGGAGTATGAAAGGCGACACTACTGGTGCACCTAGATATCTCTTCCTTGACTAACCCATCCAATTGAATAGGGTTGCGGGTGGGTTGTTGTTTTCAGATTCAATCTCTTTACAGTCTCTGCTGATATTAAGTTCTTTTGGCTTCTGCTATCAACAATGAAGTGCAGGGCTTTTCCTCCAACCCAAATTTGTGAATGGAACAATCTCTCCTAATTCTCCCAGGGCAATATCCTTGTAGTAGCTACCGTGGCATATGGATCAGCCTCAATGACCTGTTTATGATTTCCTTCTATGTATGTTTCTACCACCTTAGATTCTGCCTTCTCTTCATGCGTCTCCATCATTAAGCTTTTGATGGTTCTGCAATCTTTTGTATTATGCGGGGGACTCTTATGGAATGCACACCACATACCATTTTATTGTGTCTTCTTCATACTCCATGTCTTTTTTGTGGATGAATTGGGAGAGGGTTCCTTAGAGGTTTGTTTCCATGTAGTTTTGCCACCTTCACTCTTCCATCTGTTGTTTGTGAAATTATCTCTCCTTCCTTTCTGTTTGAATTTCTCCTCAATTTTGGTAGCAAATTTATATGCACTAGGTAAAGTCTATATGTTCAAGAATTCCATCTCGGTTTGGATGTACCTGTGGAGTCCACTCTGATATTTCAAAACTCGGTGCTTCTCAGAATCTTTCATGTCGAGCTTTGCCATTAATGCATGAAACATATTCGTATATTCCTGAATAGTTTGGTCCTTCTTTTGTCGAAGCAATTGCCACTGCATATATTTCTGTTCATATGTATCAATAGGAAAATATTCTTCCTTTATGTGCTCCATGAATTCTCCCCATGTGGGTTTTTGATCAAAAATAAAAGTGCTGCCATTTTCTGCTGCCCTAGATGCTAACTTTGCTTACCATGAATCTTTCACATGGTTTTCAGCTTTGAGGAGAGTGAAAGTTATCTTCTCTTCATCTAAGAACTGATTGACAGAGAAATATCTTTCCAGTTTTGAAACCCAATCATCAACAACATCTGCATCTATCTTTCCTTGGAATGTGGGTATATCAAAATTCACTTGCACCTTGAATGATGTATGCCCTGTGAATGGTGGTTTTCCTTGTGACCCATGACTTTCCAGCATTTGCTTGAACTGCTCCATCATTTCTTCACATTGTTTTGCTAGTGCATCTTCAACTAATGTTTTAATGTCATCATCTATCTGCAACTTAGCCATCTGCGATCATTTGCGTCTCAAAGGAAGGTAGTCTGAAGGATTCCTTGTTTCCAAGCCCAATCTTTGATATGTTGATCACGTGTGATATGACATATAGGAGCAAACTTGCCCTGATACCACTGATCCGAATTATGGATTTGGATGACAACACTTGAGTGAGAACCTGCGGTATTGTAAATTTTGTTACAAGAACCAGAAATCATAGAATTGAAGCAAGGCAAAAAGTAATCTATTTCATTCAAAAACCCAATGTATAGAAGTTCATGAAATTCCAAGAGTCATAGAAAACCTCTTGGGAATCAAAGTCCAACAATCACATTTGTTCATTACATAATAAAATCTAATAACTACGAAATTTTCAAAAAAACTATATGAAATTTTATCCTAACTTCAACTAGACATAACTTTCTGCTCAGGACTCGAAATTACGAGCTGTTGATCTCGGTTGAAAGGTCTCCAAGAGTTGTAGACACAAACTTGGAAGAGCACCGCTTTCAAGGGCTAAAAATGCCCTTAAGACCTTCAAAAATGCAAATTACTAACATATAGACAAACTAAAGTAAAAAAATATATATAATTCAAATTTTCTTCTGATCACAAAGGGGCTACTGAAGTTCTTTGTAGAAGGGCTTTCAAAATAGAATTTTTGGGTGTGTTAGATTTGGCATTGCTAAGCATAGATAAAGAGTTAACAATCCCTTATAGAATGTAATCCAATGGATGTTGATTTTCCTACTCCTCATTTCCCAATCCTTTCCATTTGGAATAAATCATTCTGGGAAGTTAGAGTTTCAAGTATCCAAAGTAGTGTTCGATTTCTCAAGGGTTTGATGGGGTTTACGATGAATGATCTTATGATGAATGGTCTTATTGGATTCAATATTATTGGTGATAATATCAATGAATTAAAGGTTTGGGTGCTCAATTACAAATACATGGAATAATTGAATGCTCATAATGAAGTGTTATCAAGATCGAGTGAGGGGGATGGTTATTTGGAGTAGGAAGTAGGGAGTGGGAAAAAAATTTACTGTAGTTGCAACGGGCTTCCTCCCTAGTTTGAGTTCTGGACAAGCTGAGACCTCTCTCGCTCATGATGTAGAGGGTTAGGTTGTTGAGTAGATAGAAGAGTTTAGAGGCTCTTTTTTTCATAGATAGGTTTATCATTTACCATGGTGGCACATGCACAATACAGGGTAATAAATTTTCTTTATGATTGATAAAAGTTAAAAATAGTTAAGATCAAGATACTTGAGATAGTGATTTTATCAATCAAGACTAGTTGTATTGACAATGGCACATCAATTGAAAGATTAACCTCTATGACAAAAGTGAAATCATGGTGGTGCACAAAATTGAAACATGCATAGTAAAACTATAGACAAAATTTTGTTTCTCTAACTAGTAAAATAATACACAAAAAAATTCTATTTAATTGACTTAATTGCTTTCCTTCTAGTTCATTGTAGGGTCATTGAATATTTTTGTATATTACAATTATCTTTTGTGATCTTATTTTGGACATCCTGTGACAATTTTCATAGTTTGTCATGGTAGAGATCTACATTTCTGGTCTCTATAAGAAAACTAAAAGTGATTAAATTGTGCATTTAGAAAATATATTAATTTTCAAGTAATCAGAAATTGATGTTGCTTTTAAATAAATTGTATTTCATGAAAGAAGTTAATCAAAAAAAACTTTTGCTTATTTTATAGCATTTACAATAAATGCTTCCTTCGAAATATTTTGTTCACAAAGGGTTACCAATTGATTACCTTTTCCCTGATTTAGTAATTTTTAATTCAAAAGTGGCCTATCTAGCTTAAGAAATTGCTAGTTTCTTACCTATTTATAACATGAATTAATTTCATTGAATTTATATTATAATACACTCAAATAGCTTGAAACGTTGACAATTAGATGTGTTAAGAACTTTTAAATGATTGCTTATAGACAATGTAAATGTGTAGGTCTAGTTTATCACTTCTTTATTTGCAACACTTCGAGGTCCAATACATATTAGTTCTTAAAGCCACAACCTTATATGATGCTTTTTGAATTTATCTTCCTTCTTATGTGCTTCGATGATAATGATGAGATCAATGCTATGAAGATCCTCATGAATATGTCAACAAAGGTTAGGGTGGGTTTCTTCCATTGTTTGGGCAATGCCAATATCATTTTTTATTGTCTACAAAATGCAAATGTTTTTTATTAAGAAAAAAAAAGGATTTGACAGCACCCAAAACCCCATACAACAAGTTTTAAAGGGACCTAAAATCCTCATATTTTTCATGAATCTAGAACCAACATTGGAATGCTACAGTAAGATACAACATATAAATTTAGTATCCCAAACACAACCTACCAATACAGATGAAGCATTACAAAACTAGTGGGAAAAGAAGAAGTCCTAAGCGACCCCTAAAGAGTTTAGACAAACATGAACATAGGGACCAAAGCTCCCTCTGCCATAATCATGGGTTTTATCCAATTTCCCACAACCTTATCCTTGAGAGTGATCCCCACTGTGAGCATCTTGCTATTCAATATCTCCACCTCCATAGAAGATAAAGGAAAGAAGAGAGCAAAAAAACCATGATCAACTCTCTTGCAATTAAAAGATAGGGCTTTATCAACCCCCCAACAACACTTCCAAGCATATCTAGTAGCATTCAACTCCACCTCAATAGGAGAAAGGTCACCTCTAGCCACATCCATCTCCCCCTCCATAGAAGATAGGACCACCTTTATAGGAAAAGCCAGAGTAACCCCAAGATGTAGAAAATGAATTACAATGAATAGTGCCACAAAACCAAGAAGGAGAGGGACAATATAACCCTCATCACAAAGAGACCCAAGAGTAAAGAGATATAAATATAGAAAATCAGACCCCATCATTAGGAAAACCTCATGCCAAAGAGATTTCATAAGAAACCATAACAAAAAAACCTCTCCAAAAAGATCAATTTATAAACATAGAAGCGCAAGGAGAGAAGAGAAATAGAGAAACCAACATATTTCTGCCACAAGGGCCAAGAAGAAACTGGAATATCTAAAGAATCCATGGGTATGTGCAGGATCATGAGGGGCCAAAAGGTGGCAATATGCTGATTAAAGTTCTGATGATAGGTTGATTGAAAAATATCTATAACTTTCAAATGGTATCACATTTTTAAAATCTAAAACATGCGTCACATTCTATGTTTCATATACTATAGGATTAAAAAAAGAAAAAATAAATTTCATAAAGTTTTGACCAAGTTATGGTGGTTAGACATATGAGTTTTTTATATTTTTAAAAAGCTACAGTAAAAAAATAATAATTAATTATTTATTTCAAAGAAAAATAAAAAAAATATGTGTCACATCCAGACAAGAGTCTTCTACTTATAGCTAAAATATTATAAAAAATTATTATGATTTGACTGTGATTAGGGTGGTCAGACAGACACCTACTTCTTATCTTTTTCCTAAAATTTTAGTACTACTACATTGAAATTTTAATTTTTTGTCAAATAGATTTATGTTTTTCAAAAAACAAACTAGTATCTTAGAAACTACATTCAATTTTATACAGATTCTATTCTTACATGTTTTTGAAATAATTTTGATAACTTATTCTAAATTTTACGTCAAGTTTCCTAGCTCTGTTTTCTAATTTTCATTGCCACTTAAGAGCCTATTTGGCCCACCATGATCCTGCACATACCCCCATCAAAGAAATAAGTGTGAAGCTTTCCCAATCAAAACAGAAATAACTTCCACAAAGACCCTAAAAAATATGAACAACAACAAAACCCCAAAAGATAAAAATTGATCCAAAAAGAGCAGGGACCAAAGATCACCGAACAACAAACCTTCATGAGGTCCAATACCTCCATTTGGCAACCAAAAAGGATCCAAGCCCCGTAAGAGCATATGTCATAGTCATAAAATGAAAGGGAAAAAAAAGAACCAACAAAATCTCCCATCGAAAGCACACCCATTTGAGGAAAGGAGTCCTCAGACTTGATCAAAGAAAAAGACGAAGACCTCGGTCTAGAGGGAAACCAAATGCTGAGCCAATCCAACATGGCAAGGAAAGAAAAGCTTTGGAGCAATGGGCCTCTAAGAGTCCGCAAAACAGCATGATGAACACCCCACACAAGAGCCTCCTCTAGAAAGTGAAAATAAGGAGCAACCACCCACTTTGGAAAACCCAACACATACTGCAAACCAAAAGGAGCGGGGTAAGAAGAGCCTGATAGAGCCAAGCAGCCACCTTACCAGCACCACTGCAATCCTCTCCATCACCAAAATTGACCCCAACATCGATTGTTGATAACTGATGCTGCAATAGCATGCAGCTAGATTAGTTTAGTTAATAGTTTTTTGTTTATTCATGCAAATAAAGAATGTACTCCAACATGCATTAATCCTTAGGACTATTTTTAGTTTTGCTTTTTGTATGAATTTGTTTTTAGTGAATAAAGCATGTTGTGCATGCACTTATTGTATTCTTAATTTAGGGAGTAGTTTGCTTTTTTTAGTTTGAGAGCCTTAGTAGCTTTCCATGCAATGCTAGGAATATATTTAGAACTGCAGTTATTATTAATTCTTCTAGACTACAAATTCTTTATATATACAGCCTCTATGTAATTTTTAATTAAGCTTCAATAAAGATATTGGTGTGTGCAATTCCAAAAAAACAAGGCACTTTGTTTTTTATTCTGAATTGTGATTTCTTTTTGCAATTTCTTGTTTTTGCTGTTATTGTTTGCTAACTAGTTGGTTCAGAGAGGATAGGTCAGGTTCAAAATTCTACAAGTGGTATCAAAGCAGGTAAAATTGTTTTGGGTTAAAGTTTTATTGTTGGAATTTGGCCAAAGTTAAACATGTCAAATTCTAACCATATGCCCGTTCCAGAATTTGATGGGAATGATTATGATTATTGGTGCATCAAGATGCTAACCTTTTTGATTGGAAAAGATTTGTGAGAGATTATTGAATCAAGTTATGAAGAGCCAGCTGATTGGAATGCTCTTACAGCCAATGACAAAATAGCTAGAAAGGAAGCAAGGAAAAAGAATGCTCAAGCTTTGTTTCACATTCAGATAGCTCTTGATAAGAGCTTATTTCCAAGAATATTAGGAGCAACAACTGCCAAAGATGCCTGGAAGACTCTACAAGAAGCTTACCAGGGTAGTGATCAAGTTAAAGTGGTCAAGCTTCAGACATTGAAGCGAGAGTTCGAGAATTTGAAGATGCAAGAAGCTGAAAGTAAAAGTGATTATTGTGTCAGAGTCAAAGATGTGGTCAATAAAATGGCTACACTTGGGGAAATTGTAAGCAATGAAGTTTTGATAAAAAGG
The DNA here is from genome assembly GCF_030272615.1 of Cryptomeria japonica. Classification (NCBI taxonomy): domain Eukaryota; kingdom Viridiplantae; phylum Streptophyta; class Pinopsida; order Cupressales; family Cupressaceae; genus Cryptomeria; species Cryptomeria japonica. The sequence continues at coordinate 509,172,184 of NC_081410.1, forward strand.
GTGTTGAGATCTTTGACACCCAGATGGAATCATGTAGCAATAATCATAGAACAAAGCAAAGATTTGACAAAACTACAGTTTGATCAACTAGTTGGATCCCTGATGTCTCATGAAGAAAGATTGAAAGATTCTTTTGAAGGTGTAGAGAAAGTGTTTTCCTCTAAATTGTTAATCACAAAAAATGAAGATGCAATCAATAGTAGTGACAAAATCAATCAAGGCCAAGGTAAAGGGCAAAGCCAAAATTCTTCAAGAGGTAGAGGAAGAGGTGGCTCAAGAGGAAGTGGTGGTTTCAAAGGAAGAGGTAGAGGCAAATTTGATAAGAGAAATGTTCAATGTTACCATTGTAATAGGTATGGCCACTTTGAAAGAGAATGCAGATTGAAAGAAGGTAAAAGTGCTAACTATGCTCAAGAAAGTAGTGACAATCCTCCTGGTCACTTATTTTTATCTTATGCCAAGGGTGAAAATACTAGTAAAGATGTTTGGTACCTAGATTCTCGATGCTCTAACCATATGACAGGGAATGGGAAGTTGTTCTCAACAAAGGATGGAAGTTTCAAATCCAAGATCTAGCTTGGTGATGATAAATCATTGGAGGTTGCTGCCAAAGGAGCTATGGAAGTCCAAACAAAAGAAGGTATTAAGAGTATTTCATGATATTTATTATACTCCAAAATTGAAGAACAATTTGTTAAGTGTTGGGCAGCTATGTAAGAAAAATAATAAAGTAGTCTTTGAGAATAAGACATGTACTATCTATGATAAGAATAAGGGTAATAGAGTGATCACTGTTGTTCCTATGACAAGAAATAGGATGTTCCCCTTGAGGTTTGGTGAACATAACAAAAGTTTGGCAAATATGGCTTATGAGGATTCAAGTTGGTTATGGTATCTTAGGTATGGGCATTTAAATTTTTATAGTTTGAAGTTTCTAACCTCACATGCATTAGTTCCTGGTTTGCCCAAGGTTGAGGAACACAAGGAGGTTTGTGAAGGTTGTGCTAAAGGAAAGCATGCAAGGGAAAAGTTTCCAAAGGGCAATGCATGGAGGGCTCATCACCGACTTCAGCTTGTTCATTCAGATATATGTGGTCCTATGTAGACTAAGAGTTTGGGTAAGTCATCATATTTCATCACATTTATTGATGATTACTCACGAAATTGTTGGGTATATTTTTTAAAGGCCAAAGATGAAGCCTTGGATACATTCAAGAAGTTTAAATCCCTTGTGGAAAATGAGAAAGGGTGCAAGATCAAATGTTTAAGGACTGATCGTGGAGGAGAATTTTGCTCCAAGGATTTCCAAAGTTATTGTGATTTTAATTGCATCAAGAGGCAACTTACTACTGAATACACACCTCAATAGAATGGAGTAGTTGAAAGGAAGAATCGTACTATGGTTGAAATGGCAAGGTGCATGTTACAAACCAAGGGATTGAGAAATTCTTATTGGGGAGATGGAGCTGCTACAACAGTGTACATCCTCAACCGTAGCCCCACCAGTACACTAGAAAAGATGACTCCTTATGAAGCTTGGTATGGTAAAAGGCCTAATGTTAATCATTTCAAAGTTTTCGGTTGTTTGGCTTATGTGCATGTACCTGATCAAAATAGACACAAGTTAGATGCAAAGAGTGAGTCATGTATTTTTATTCAATATAGTGAGAAAAGCAAGGCTTATAGATTGTATAATCCCCTCACTAACAAGCTTATTGTCTCAAGAGATGTGATTTTTGATGAAGGGGGAGTTTATGGTCATCAAAAAGGCCATGTTGAGAAGCCAAAATCTATTTTGAATGATGATATAATTGCTGATATTGATCACGAGCAGCCAACTAATGTTTCTATATCCAGTGGTTTAACTCCACCGAGCAATCCTTCATCAAGTTCTTTAATACCAAGTTCAAGTCCAGCTTCTTCTCCAAGTTCTACAAGGAAAGTAAGTAGATTGAGTGATATCTACCAGAGGAGTGGAAATCAAGTACATGAAGAAAACCCAATAGGTGAGACAGTAAATTTTGCTTTATTAGATAAGGCTGATTTTGAACCATCATGTTTTGAAGATGCATGTACTAATGAGGTTTTGGTGAAAGCCATGGAATAAGAGATGGATTCCATTCATAGGAATGACACTTGGGAGTTAATAGAACTTCCACATGACAAAAAAAGGATTGGCACCAAATGGGTCTACAAGACCAAGTTCAACAGTGATGGGAGTGTTGAAAGACACAAGGCAAGATTAGTTGCTAAAGGCTTCACACAAAAGTATGGAATTGATTATGAAGAGACATTTGCACCAGTAGCAAGACAAGAGACCATAAGAATGTTGATTTCATTAGCAGCTCAGAAGAAGTGGAGCATACATCAGATGGATGTGAAAAGTGCCTTCTCGAATGGGTACTTAGAAGAGGAAGTATATGTGGAGAAGCCACAAGGTTTTAAAGTAGAAGGAAAAGATAATTATGTCTACAAGTTGAAGAAGGTTTTGTATGGCCTCAAGCAAGCACCAAGAGCATGGTATGCTAGGATTGATGGATACTTTCAGGAGAATGGATTCCAGAGAAGTAAGAGTGATCCTACCCTTTACTACAAACAAGAAGGTATTGATATTCTCATCATAAGTTTGTATGTTCATGATCTTTTGTATATGGGTAGTAGTTCTAAGATGAAAGATGAATTCAAAGATGCTATGATGAAAGAATTTGAGATGAAAGATCTTGGTCTAATGAAATATTTTCTAGGAATGGAGGTTTATCAAAGTATGCATAGGATATGCTGAAGAAATTTAATATGACTAATTGTAACCCTGCCTCCACTCCAAGTGTTGATGGAGATTTGTTATGTAGAGATGATGGTGTTGATTTAGTTGATGAGATAGCTTATAGAAGTATTGTGGGGAGTTTGATGTTTCTAATCCACACGAGGCCTAATATTGCCTATTCAGTTTCACTTGTTTCAAGGTATATGACAAATCCATCTGAAATACATATGAAGGCAGCCAAGAGGATTTTGAGGTAAGTTTTGGTATTCATTACTACTCTTCTGAAAAGTTCAATGTTGTAGGCTTTCATGATTCAGATTGGGGAGGTAGTATGGATGACAGCAAATCTACATCTGGAAATTGTTTTTCTTTTGGTTCTGGTTTAATTACCTGGAGCTCAAAAAACCAAAGTATTGTTGCCCTCTCATTTACAGAAGCAGAGTATGTTGCAATTACCTCAGCAGGTACACAAGCTCTTTGGCTCAAAAAAGTTTTAGAAGAAATTGGAGAAAAACAAATTCATCCTACAGTGATATATTGTGACAATGTGAGTGCTATCAAGTTAGCTAAGAATCCAGTTCATCACAGCAACACAAAGCATTTTGATTTGAAATATCACTTCATACGAGATTTGGTGCAGAAGAAGGATGTCGAATTGAAGCACATCAACACCCAGGATCAGCTAGCAGATATATTCACCAAAGTGGTTGCGAAAGTTCAGTTTATAGCACTATGAGATAAGATTGTCAGCCCTCTCAGCATCAAGGGGGATTATGTTGATAACTGATGTTGCTCTAGCATGTAGCTAGATTAGTTTAGTTAATAGTTTTTTGTTTATTAATGCAAATAAAGCATGTACTCCAACATGCATTAATCCTTAGGACTATTTTTAGTTTTACTTTTTGCACGAATTTGTTTTTAGTAAATAAAGCATGTTGTGCATGCACTTATTGTATTCTTAATTTAGGGGGTAGTTTTCTTTTTTTAGTTTGAGAGCCTTAGTAGCTTTCCATGCAATGCTAGGAATATATTTAGAACTGCAGTTATTATTAATTCTTCTAAACTGCAAATTCTTTATATATACAGCGTCTATGTAATTTTTAATTAAGCTTCAATAAAGATATTAGTGTGTGTAAGTCCAAAAAAACAAGGCACTTTGTTTTTTATTTTGAATTATGATTTCTTTTTGCAATTTCTTCTTTTTGCTATTATTGTTTGCTAATCAATTGGTTCAGAGAGGATAGGTCAGGTTCAAAATTCTACACCGATGTCCTCTGAAACCTCAGACAAAGCCCACGAGCCACACTTTTGCCCACCCCAGCAAGCCAACTGAGAAATAAGGTTGGAAAAAGGATGGAATAAGGTGAGGCAATCCGTACCATCTGCCTCACCATCAGGATCTACTTCATCTTTGTCGCCTGCATCTTCCCCTATAGCCCTAGGTGCTCCCATTCCACGTGCACACTCTCCCATTTCAAAATTAGAAAATGCAAATGCTATTGTAAAAAGTTTTTTGAAAAACTTTGTTAGCATATAAAGAGTTAGCAATTAAGAATTTTGTTAAAATCAGTTCTTCTCTATTGTTTGTTTGGCAAAGCTTTGCTTCCTAACAATATATGGGTTGTTGCAGATATTATTGAAGATTTGGTTAGTCCTGTACTTAATTAATTGATTTCATGATAAGGCTAGTTAGAAACATAGAAAAGAAAACCGGCGGAGATTCTTTGTTATAATGTTTTTTGTCAGATGAGGAACCTGTGCTTAGAATTGGACATGCTAAAAATTTAACATTCCAACAATTGCATAGTATGATTAGAGAAGATTTTTTTATTCCTAAAAGTCTATTGTTTCAATCCTTCTTTGTAGCAATGTTGGGGTAGCTCAAGGTTACAAAACATATAGGTAGAAATATGTTGCTATTTTAGCCATTGGGGCCTTATGTGATAAGTTGAAGCAGACCAAGCCTTATAAATCACAACTTGAATAATGCTAGGGCAACATCTACTTCTTGAGTTTAAAAGCCAAACTTGTCATTTAAGAGAAAGTATTTGTGTGTTTATTTTACTCTCCTTATTGACTATACAAAATTAATACAAGGCAAAATCTTTGGGCTGCTCTTTAATTTTTATGAACTGTAGGACTTAAGCCTTTTCACTCTTTTGTTAACTTTGTTTTGTTCTTGAATCATTTGAATACATCTTTTGGTTTCCGAATTCTTCATGATTTCAAAAAAAAATTGTTATTCACTATAGTTCTATATGAAGCATGATATAGCATTCTTCCGTTACATAGGTTTTGAAAGTTTGCAAAAAAACTTGAAAATTTGTTATCAATTCCCTAGAAGTTGGTAAAATTTAACTTTAGGTCGACCCAAGAATGATGCTAATAAGCTTGTAGTATCACTCCATTGCATAGTTGGTGATAATGTGTCTATTGGTGCTTAATATATTGTCAATGAAACTTTGGTTGTTTGAGGGGTTTTACATCTTGGTTTTTGAAAGGTTGGCTACACACTGTAAATGCAACTTGGGTGGCTTCTCTAACATTGAAGAATTGATTTTTTGCTTCTTTTAGTGCTTACATTTACCCGTGATGGTCAGACATAAAGCTAAGTCGTTTGTATCATTCATACCTTGAGACAATTTATGATATCATTGCTATTGCTAAAGCAGAGGATTCTAGAGTTCATGAAGTTGGATAAATCATTCATATGATTTATGTGCAAGCATTTAATTATTTTTTATCAACTTAGAGAAACATTATCCTTCATTAGTGTGTCTTCACATTAAAATTTCTAATTATCCAGCATTGTTACGAATCTCCAAATTTTAGCAACGGGGAGGGACTCCTGCTACATCACAACTCTTGTTACGTTAGTCATTGCATTAAGAGTAAGAACCACCTAGGTAGTCCAAGTGAGACTACGATCACTGGATCACCATTACAATTATGAAAAGGCTTGCAGAAGTGATGTCATTGACACTCGACATTTGTCTCCTAGCTTGACAAATAATAGACAAGGAGGACAAGCGGACACCTTTCCCGTATAGATGTGTTTGGCAGCAATTAGTTAAATTAAAGTCAGTATCGAGAAAGCATTAAAATTCCCGTAAAATAAGCAATCTTACTACCTATTCCACACCATGTTTTCTCCCTGATTTTTCGTCTTTTGGAGATATACATACAAGAATATCATTTAAATAAACGCAACATTCAATGCACAAATTATATCCTAACATTTGGTTTGAACTCTAGACATTTGGAATTCGAAACCTATGAATGACATATTCGTTCATTCGTGGATAATAATCATGTGGCCACTTGTCACACGCCTATACGCTATACTTGGTTCCGTGCGACACGTGCGTGCCGATGCTTTTCGTGATCATGTTTGCATTCGCAAAAACGACGAAACCAGCGGCTACTATAAAAATAACCGTATTAAGGGAATCGAACATGCGTATCGACTTGGTTGGCAAATCTTGTGCAGTTGTTGCGCCGAATTAAACGGGCGATTGAGCACCTGGACTGTCTCGTATCAGATTTGTTGATTTGTCAATTTAAAGGAATGGAAACACATAAAGCTAAGAGATTGTTTTCGAGTTTTCTCAAGTTTGAGCCGAGTCTGCCCTCCGCCCAAAGCAGCTCATCGTCCGACCAAAGTTTTGCAACTAAACGGGAGGTGCGGAGCGCCGTTTTTCTTCTGGAAAGCAGCCTCGGATCGCCAGTTAGCTTTACTCCGCACTCGCCACACGCAATGATCCCGTGGAACAACGCCGGTTGTAACACCTTTGCGGGACGAGGGGTCATTTGGATGCATTGCCAGCATCGTCAGACGAGTCGGCCATGTTTATTTGTTTCAACTTATATTTCATTGGTCACTACATCTATGGCAACAATATTCTTACGCCCAGATTCCTTGTCAGTATACCTTTATATCACGAAACTAAAACTAAATTTGTTAAATGAAATCTATTTATAGTATGATTTTTCGTAGTATCGTAATATGGTTTTACTTTTGGGAAGATGATTCAACTTTCGTTAATCATTCATTCTATTAAATATATGATGATGTCAAGATGTAAGAGAGTACATTCTTCGCATTTGCATTTAGATGGTGCACTCTTGAATCACTACTCTAGAACAACTACTAGAATATTTTTTGTTCACAAAGCCACATCCTAAGCTTGAATCATAGATCCTATTGGAAATTGTGTAGTTTATCAATGTGCTAAGGTAGAGGCTACCACATGTAATATAAGGTCATCATGCAAATTATGAAGAACATTCAATGGAGGCGTAGACTTTATAGTTTAGGAAGCATAGTAGGAATGCTCCATGGAATTGAGTGGAGCCTGTAGATGGGGTTGGTATGGAGTCCATTCACGCAAAACATGATGAAGATTTCCCCTCATATAAAGAGATAATATTAGTGAGTTGTTAAATTTGTAATTATCACTCATTTTAACCCTATTAATATTCTTCCTCTTTCTTTTCACTTCGTAATTTTCCTTCTTTCAAGGTTTAACCTATGTGATCCTAACATCCACTAATAATTGAAAACATGGTTGATGTAAGTATGTATTCTATCTTCAAAGAACTATATTTTGTTAATTTGTAAGCTTGAGGAGTAGAATCAAACATATTATGAAAATATTTTTATGAACAAGGTTTAAGTTCAAGAAAAATAGATGGTATCACTTTCCAAATTAAGTAATTTAGAATGGTCAAAGAGCTCTTATTTATAAAATTTTTAATTCTAAAAAACTTAACAAATAGGAGCTCAAGGAGTATGTATTTGAAATCCAAATATCAAGAATCGCTTAGCTCTAAAAAGGGATAAGAACATCCTTTTTTCCATATTTTTTGAAACAAAGGATGAGTGTTAGTATTATATCATCTATTGTTTCATCTGAAGGAAACCAATTTTCCTCTTTCTTTTTGTAAGGATGTTGTCTTGTATTTTTATTTATTGTTTATGGAAAATAGTTCTAGGGATTTGAAGGGGGAACAAGTCATTTCATGTTGAATTATTTTTTATGTAAATAGTATTAACCAATATCTATCAAAGATCTTTAGATGGTTGTATTTCAATTCAAGAAAGGTAAATCTTTAGGTCTATGTTCCTTTCCTATATAGTTCTCTAAGAATTCAACAACATTCTAAAACATGATGTTTTAGAGGTTTTATTCTGAGGACCTTTACTTTCAACAGAACCTTCAATTTTCGCATGATACAACTTTGATGGGGGGTTACAAAAATTAGTGAGATAATAAACTTTAAGAAACTCTTGGATATTTGTGTATCTTCTCAAGGACAACAAATAAATAAATACAAATTTAAAACTATTTCATTAATAACCTTATGCTTATCTGACATTGAATTGGGATTTAATCTAAAGATTAAATTTGGTAATGTGCTTCTCTTCTAGTAACCCAATAAGATTAATAGAAAAAAATAAATAAATAAATCCTGTGAGGGCTACATACTAGACCTTCAAATAGTTACCTTTAATTAGTTAATTGATTCTTATAAATTGTAATTAGGCTCCCATGTTTATTTATTTATATTTTTTTTCTCTCTTATGTATATATATATCACTAGATCTTCAAGAAGTTACCTTTAATTAGTTAATTGATTCTTATAAGTTATATTTATTAGGCTTTTCGTATTTATATATTTATATATTTTTTATTTCTTATGAGATGTATATGTATATGTAGTATATGTATATGTATATGTATATGTATATGTACAAGTATATGTCCATCTACATGGGATAGGGAATCTGGAGCCTCAAAAATAGTAGTCAATCAGATTTTAATTGCTATGCTTTAATTGTCAAATTATATTAGATATGGTGAAAGCGTGCAAATAAATCATACATAGAAATTCTTAATTTTGAGTATTAAGGAGGAGTTGTAGATGAGGATATACCCAAAATTAAGCTAGAAGGGAAAGGTTGCATAGTTTCAAATACTATCAAGAAGAGGACCTCCATTATTAAGGAAATTTTTGGATTACCAAAAAAGGTGATAAAGATAATTTTTGAAACACTTCAAGGAATTTGAGGACTAAGATGCTCTTTCTTCCATTTTGGTTGATGAATCCTATTGTTCATTGGAGGGGAGAATTTTTCTTTTCATTTGGCTATGAAGCTAAAGAATATTAGTTAGCTACTCTTTGTAATCAATTTTTATAGCATAAAAAATGTAGTTGTAGACATTTTCCTTTGTGAAAATATATGAAATAAATTTGGATGGTTCAATTGTAATCATGTTATTTACCAATTGGTTCGAAAGAACTACCAAACCTAGGGTAATGTTAGAAATTGAGGATTTTAAGGTCCTTCCAATCATGTGTTGTTTGACATTAGTGAAAAAGATATTGCTCAAATTTTCTTTCAATGCTCCTTCTCCTTGAAAATAAGCCAATAATGGTGGAAGAGGTGGAATTATCCTATCATTCATGCCACATTTGTATCTAGTTTATGGGAAAGCATGGACCATCCTCCTAAGTCAACTACTTTTATAGCTATTTCCTTGGATCTTGTCCCTTTTTTATTTTTTGGTAGATCCATTTATAATGAATTCAATAAATATTCCAAGAGCATTAGAATATCATCGTGTAGGTATAGCAAAAAAAAATGAAATTATTCAATGAAACTATTGAGGCTAAATAGCCCTTTCAAAAAGTTTTTTCCTGATATAATTCTCATATGTGAAAGCTCCTCAAGATCTCCCATCAACCATTTTGTAGAATTAATCTAGCTCTAGATTGTAGGCTTCCAACTAGCAAGTGTCTTGCCCTTTTGGTTTCTTCAAAATTAATATTGATGGATCATTGTGCTATTGGGATTTGTAGGAGTAGTTTTGATAGTGATGTTTTGATTAAATTATTTTTTACCACTTCTATGGGATGCTACACTAATAATCAAGAGAAGTTCTACTCTCCAAGTTATTTTTTCAGAACTTGAGAAATGTTGGGAACTAGTTTGGAAGAAATTTATTTTTGAAATTGGTTCTATGATCCTAGTTTCTCTTTCAAATAAATGGTAGTTGAAGGAGTCTTCCTAGAGATTGAGATTTATTACAAAGTTGATTCTCCATCTCACTCCACACTTTAATTTTATTTTGTTCACCCATATTCCTAAAGAATGGAATGTTATTGTAGGTTTCTCACCTAAGTGGGCTACAAATATTGATTTTAATTAGAATGTTATTGATTGGGAGTCTTTGTTGTTAGATAATTCTAGGTAACTTCTTCATCTTATGTATAATAATTGAAATTAATTAATCTTATTTGATTCTATTAGGAATAGTGAGTTTTTTCAAGATCACTATTTAATCTATTTCTTTGAGTTGGTGGAATAGTGGAAAATCTCCTCAACATTTCCTTCTCGTGGATTTATTAATAACTATTGCCATCTAAAAATCTCTTTACTATAATTTTCATTAATCACTCCTTTACTTATATAATTTTAGTTTTCATAAAAATAAAATTTGAAATTGCTACCACAAATATAACTAACTCTATTATTTGGTATTGGCATGGTATGATGGTTAAGTTGTGGTGTTGGTTTTCTTGCCATCAAGGTTCAAACCTCATTGAGGTGCTATTGTTGAATGTTTGAATAGGGATGAGGTTCATTTTTTGTTGCCTCACTGATTCATAGCTCTGAGTCAAAAGCTTTTACCCCTTCTTTAAAAATAAAAAATAAAAAAACTATGATTAAAGATACCAGTTTTGCACAATCCATGAAGTTGCTTAATGCAAAAAAACATACACAATCTTGCCTAGAAATATTAGAAAGAAACTAGCTCCGATCTTTAATAAAATTGTCAACTCTTTAACCACTATGAGCAATTATTGTATTTCACTAACTGTTTGCTATAATATTTATACTATTAAATTTCTACCTATTTATTGAAAATGTTACTATTCTTTATTATACAAATTAGGGGAAACGATTCATTCCACCATTTAAAAATTAATAAATTGAATATACAAATAAGACAACAATCAATAAATAGATCTAGAGTAGATAACCTTGGATAGATGATATCACTAAATAAATGTCTGAATTTATATAAAACAAACGGACACTTAACTATATCATGATTTTAACTCTAAATTTGATCATAATCTTTTCTAGCTAATGTTACTAATTTACTAGTGGGTTATAAATGATTAGATGAGCATCTATATCTGACCAATTTTTCTATGTTGCAAAACTCATTGTATGTTTAGGGATATGATCCCCAATTCTGGATTTGAACAGTATATGTTGAAATGATGTACTTAGATATTGATGTTCACAACATGAGTTAGCTGGATGTAAATAATAAACTGCATAGAAGTGATGATGGCAAATGACAGCAATAAATATTCTCATTTTGTGAAATCCTTATTATTATTCAACAATTCAATAAGATGATCAAATACAAGTAAATATACAATCATGTCTAAGATGTTGATTAATACTCTTAATAAAATACTATTCTCTAATAAATGCTTCTTGAACCATAATTCTCTAATACTATTCTCTAATAAATGCTTCTTGAACTATAATTCTGTCATACCTATAAAATTGACCATAAAACAATTCAATACCCATAAATTTAACCCCATTCATAGTTCTAATGGCGATCACCTTCATTGTGGATTCAGTTGGAATAACTATGCTGCTCCAGCTTGATAAACTGGAGGGCCATGGTGGACCTGTTAAATCCATGGCGGCCACCGTAGATGCTTTTGGGTGGACCACTCGGTAAAAGTGTGGCGGACTCATAGTGACAATGCCGATCCTGCGAGAGATCTGGTGCTGTCGCCCACTTGGGTCACTATAAATCTCTCATGATTAAGGAGCTCCTTACCAATTGTTATAAAGAGAGCTACTGATAATCATGACATGAAAATGAAAGAGATTGACAACCTACAAAAATATTTTGGCGACTTCTGCCAATATATGCCACCTTGAATGGAAACTGGTCGACCTGTAAAAGGCGCACCGGTTACATCCATCGCGTAAATTCTGTGTTAGTTTTATTTTAACTGAAGTGATGTGATTCTCATGTAATGTATACGTGACGTGCCTCTTATCCTTCTGAACTTTTTTTTAGTGCGCAAATCTTTCCTGTGCCAGCAACATTTGTGGTGATCTTTTGTATTGTTCGATCCACTATAAAGTTAAGTTGCAAAACATATCAAGAAATCACTCAGTAATTATTATTTTTTATTCTTCCTCCCATTCTTCCACATTTCCAAAATATTTAGGTAGTCCTAACATGTAATCCACCATGCAGTTTGTATGGAGGAGAAACTTTGTGCGTCTTCTACTTCTTTTTCATGCGTCAGCATATCTATAGCAATAATAAAAATCTTACATCTACCATCGTGGCCATTATGGCCTTTATATTGAATGACTTTAAATGGAGGTAAAAGGTCTTTTTATCTCTTTTGGTAGTTTGTTCAAGAATTTTGACATAGATATGAATGTTTTTCATGATCTAAAAATAATTTACTATAAAAAAATCTATTTAAAATAGAATAAAATTTATGGAAGATTTGTAAGTCTTATCGTAAATTAGTTATTTAATGATAGTGGAGCTATAGAAAAAAATTCTTATACAAATCAATGAGCAGAGGTATATGCAACTATATTTAATCTTTGTCAGTACAAATATAATATATAATTATAAAATATATCATAGACAAGGTGTAATAGACAAGGTGTACATGAAGAAAATATCCTCTTCAAAAGAAAGACCTATTGTAAGTAATTTTGATACAATAACAATACCTATAAATAAATATTACTAATTACATCCCTAAGTACCAATAAATAGATGAAAAAAAATACAAATTATAAATGGTTCTACACAACTACGAACAAATTATATGACCTCAAAATATAACAAATTATAATGTCTAGGTGGTTTCGGTATTCATGCAATATTTCAAATTTCCCTATAGTTTACCACATTGTTAGAAATTGTCATAATTGACCACTTAACTTTGGTGCCTATTTTGTTCACTTTCTCAATTCAAAGATACTTCACGACATGCATCCTGAGGCTACTATAATGTTGATCAAGATCCCCATATAACACACCTATTATCATGCTATTACTTGGTATCATACAATGGTTTCACTTTTGAGAACTTATTTCAAACTTTATTTCAACCATTAGATTGTACTAAATATAAGATGATGTCTACATGTAAGAGAGTATACTCTTGACATATACATTGATATGGTGAACTCTTGAAATTAATCCTCTACAATGACGACTACCAAACTTCATGTACCAAGATCCATCTTCTAAGATTGAAACGTAGATTCTCTAGGAAATTTGGTAGTTTATTAGTGTCCTAAGGGAGAGGCTACCACATGTAATATAGGGTCCTCATTTAAATCATTCATAACATTCTATGGAGGTGCACATTTTATCACTTTAGGAGAAAATATAGGAGTCCTCCATTCAATTGAGTGCAACATGTAAATGGGGTTGATGTGGAGTTAATTCAACTTTACTCACTACAATAGATGTAGCTACAAAATTTAATGAAGATTTCCCTTGATAGAAGGGGATAATATTAGGTTGCTATTATGTTTGTAATTGCCTGTCATTTTAGCCACTATGACTACATCGAGGTGGTTGTATATTTGGTGTGTCAAGATTGTAGTTTGGGGCTTGGAGCCTTCACTACATTAGTTGACCTTCAAATGATTCCCTTGGGTTCTTATAAAGTGGTGCTAGGTATATATTGGCTTGACACTCATCAAGTTAAGATAGATTATTATCAAAAGGCAATTGAGTATGTGGACAATCATGGTGTTGAAGGTAAAGGCTTAAGAGTGTATAGACATATTTATCTTTGCATGATTGTAAAGTGTGCATCTTATGTCGTGTATAGAGAAGGGGAATAATTTGGTACTATTTAATTTAGCTATATAATAGACTATGGACTAGGGATTAACCTTAATAATCACCATATTCTTAAATTTTTTTATAAATATCTCTCTATTATAATTAGTTTGGATTCCATCTTAGCAATGTCTATTCCAATAATTCTAATGGAAACTAACAAATTTGAAATATAAACACAATCTTTGCCAATCATATCTTAAATAATAACTATTAATTACACTTAATAGTGTGTATGTGAAAAGTAGACCTTTCTGTATCTAGAATACACAACACTTCAATTAAGTCATTACATATATGGCTAGACAAATATATGCATGAATAATAAAACCATTACAAATCGACCCATTGCCTTCTAAAAGATGCAAGTATAAGATTGCTCTCAGATTTCTATAAGTAATACCAATGACTAGACTACAACAAGATGAAGGATTTAATCTATATGAGCATGATATTAAGCTAAATGGATGCAAGATGAATGAAAGATTCAAGCAATATGGCGTAACTAATATGCAATATCTCAATGCAAATTCTCAATGAATTTAGAGAAAAAACAACATAATAACAATATCTTCTCCAGGGTTTTTGAATGAGAGATGAGAGCATGAATTTATAGAAAATTCAGAAAGAAACAAATGGCTGAGATCAAATGATGATGAGCGGTCAATATTTTCCAAGAGGAAGCACAATCGAGGTGAATTGATGTGATTGGATGCTTTTCTCAGTTTTTAAGGAAATTGAACTAAAATTAAGATTAAATCAGGAAAAAACTGATTTATTCTCTGTTTCATTCAATTTTAATATTTAATTGTTTTAATTTCTTTCTTTGAGATTATTTATCAATTTTTAATTCGTTTTTCAAGATTATATCCAATTGATTTCTTTTCTCAATTTTTAATTCTTTTTTTTTTCAAATCAATTCCTCTTTTTGATGATTTAATGGCAATTGATTTATTTAATTAAATATGCAAAAGATATTTAATTAAAATAAATAAGATACTTTTTCAAAAAATGATTTACTTGGGATGATCAATTAATTAAATAAATATTTAATTAATATTGGTTCATTAATTTTCCATGTGACATTGATGATTTTAGAAACTAATTGTGTGCTCAAGATTTATTTAATTGCATTTGGTTAGGATCTTGGTGATGGAATTGAGATTAGGGGCTCATGGTTTAGATTACCATTTTTAGGGTATTACATTTGCCCCTCTTTGAATTAATGTGCGAGTAGTGCATTGGTTCAAAGAAAATTTGATGTCTATGAAATACTAGTTATGAACTTGATTGATCACGAACTAGATAAAGAACGAGGTATTCAACTTGTTTTTAAGTGATGAAACTAAACAGAGTTGATTAAAGAGAAACCGATCCCGAACTTGATTGAACTAGGACCGATGAAGAGAAAAGATACCAAACTTGAACTTGATTGATCAAGAAGGGGATCTTACTGATCTAGAACTTGATTGAACTAGACACAGTGAGGGAAGAGAAAACCAATCTTGAACTTGATTGATTAAGATACGATGAGCGAAGATAAATTGTCCAGCTTGATTCAATGTGATGAAAATGAACACCTGCTTAGATTGAGTGTGTGATCAAAGATACTCTTTAAACCCTTGATTGAGTTTAAACGAATAATTAGCTTGATGAAAAGTGATGAAGCTGATTAACGTTAAGAGACTGATTCAGACAAAGACAACATCAACTTGATATGAAGCGATAAAATTGACATTCCCCTAGAGATTGATTTGATGAAGCTTAGCTGCTCGACTTGTAATGAAGATTTTTGAAAGAAATTCTTGACTTTGAGGTCATGAGTATACCCCTTCGGGAGCGAAATCAAAAGATAGCGAGGGTACATGATTATAGGCAATTTCTTTAGCAATGATAATGATTTGAGCACGAATGTGATTCAGAGGAATATTAAAAAATTTAGTCTTGATTGATGAGAAATTGAGCGCAAAGTTGATTTGTAGAATAAAATTGAGATTCCGCATTGATTCATTAGAAAATGAGCGCAAAATAGATTTGTGAATTAAAATTGAGATGTAGTGTCGATTCATTAGAAAATGAGCTCAAATTGAAGAAAAAAAGAGCTCAAATTGAATAAAGAATGAGCTTTTGATGAAAAGCGCTAAGTGGTCCAGATTTTAGAAATTGACTAGAAAAATGATCTCAGATTTTGATTTCAATCCCAAAAATGGAATCAGGTCGAGCAAATTAGCTAAGGGTACAATTTTCATGTCCATTGGAGCAAGTTGAAAAATAAGGGTTTTGGCTATATATGGGGTAAAGGTGTCATTTTCAATTCATTTTAACCCTCCAAGTTTGAAAATTCAAAAAGCCTTCTGCGAAGAAAAATGGTCCTTCTGATCCAAGAGCATCGATTCCAATGCCAGAGATGTCATAAACGACCTTGAAACTATGAGCCAATGGTAAGTGATCAATCTTAAGCTTGTTATTCATTTCAATTTTGAATTTTTTTGTTGATTTTTTCATGTTTCGGCATGTAGAAGTCAGTTTTCATAATTTTGTCATGTGAGACAGGATCCTGTCTCATATGACAAACTAATTAAGTCTATTTTGTCGTTTAAACCCACTAGTTTTGTCATCTCATATCTACCCTTGTATTATACGAGCTTGTTCAAAATATACCATTTTGCCATTTAAGGGCTTGTTTTGTGTCTTATCAGAGTCTTTTGTCGTCCTATACCCATTCCTGACTCGTACGAGTTTCTGCCTCGGTGATGTTTTATCGTTTGAAAAACAGTGAGCATTTTTTGAAGGTGTAAACTTGAAATTGTGATTTTGCAGTTGATGTAGTTAGATGTGCATAATGTTTTGCTATGCTTTGAGGCTATCTGATGATCTTTTGTTTGATTTTTGCAAGTTCGATTGCCCCATGTGTTATTCGGATGTGCATATACACTGACCATGACATTATTTTGTCAGTTATCAGATATAGACTGGGCACATATTTATGCATGCAGATTGACTCATCTTCTCAGGTTACTTGATATCCATGTGAATCACGATATGCTTACTACATTAGTGGAGAGGTTCCATTCAAAGCATAATACCTTTCATTTGCCAGTTGGGGAGATGACCATCACTCCTGAGGATGTATACATGATTCTTCATATTCCTTTTGTTGGGGATAAGGTAGATTATGTTTCAACACAGTGTCCTGGACTTCTAGCCCTGAGGCAAGTATTTCATGATGCAGACCTTCTGACACAGTCCATCAAATGGGATGAGATGATGACTAGATATAGTGAGGACTTTCCACTGGCTTGCGTCTTGGCAAGTTTCATCGGTTGTTTTCTTATGCCAGACTGGGGACAACAAGGGTTTTTATGTGGATGGGGCAGGATGTTGCAGAGACTGGTTGAGCACCCCTAGAGATTAGGATGGGGTTCATGTATATTGTCACACATGTATCATGAGATGCATGATATCGTCTACTGGGAGGGGAACAGTATGGTTGTTGGAGTGTTGATTTTATAGGTATGGGCATGGGAGCATCTCCCAGTATGCAGATTGATTGTCTATGAGGCCAGACATCCACATCAGCCCATTATTTATAGATATGCTGGATATGTGACATAGCCCCATCTAGGAAAGACAAATTATTGGAGGTGACAGCTGGACAATCTTATAGTTGTCATGTGGAGACCTTATAGGGGTCTAGAGCCTTGGGATGATTGGAGAGCTATGCGCAGAGACCTATTCATGACCTGACCTCTTATTGGTAGATCAACATCAGTAGTCGATAATTTTGTTGTTACTCGAGTGATGAGGCAGTATGGAAGACCTTAGGGGATCTTGTAGGAGTTTACTGCATACGCGCATTATGCAGATGAGGAGAGGCGGGGATGGGGACCGAGGCTATCATACGCCTTGGTCATGCAAGAGATGACTGGGTTACATTGGCTTAGGTGGGATTACCTAGATGATGTTGCAAATGTGAGGGTATTGCCTCAGTATAGGGATTGGCTCCAGCAACATCCTTTCCCAAGATTTATGGATCTGGCTAAGCAGGCACCTCGCATAGAGGAGGTAGAGGATGATGCCCTCACATAGGGGCAGGGACATGGATAGAGGTAGGGACAGAGAGCTAAGGCTCCAAGGTGGGCAAGTGGTGATCCTAGCACTAGCAGTAGTAGGGTACCAACTGGTGGTAGGCAGCAATAGAGAGGAGAGGGTGGATCCCTAGGTGTTTTTGGGGTGAGACTTAGCAGAGTGAGAGTAGTAGAGGGTGGTGGAGAGGAGGAGAGAGAAATTCCAAGACATGTTCGATAGAGGAGAGAGAAGTAGGGGGAGCTGGAGGTGGATATGGAGGAGGTGATGAAGGAGGAGATGGAGGCAGAGAGCCTGCAAGGGACCAGGGGGCTGACACAGCGTGGTCGATGAGAGCACACCTAGCCAATTTTCAGTCATAGCTGACAGTGGCATAGACAAATTTGGTGGAGTGAGACCGATATCTAGTAGAGCTTAGAGTAGAGAGGGATCGTCAGTTAGTTGAGCTCAGAGCTAAGCATGATCGCTAGGGCACAGCAATGAGGGTAGAGCGAGATGCTCTTCAGGAGGAGGTTCTCCATCAGATGAGTCTGGCAGCCTATTAGGTTGCGGCTTATAGTATGGCAGTTCTAGTAGCGTAGCAGGTTGTACCGTATTCATAGTATATGGATCGATCAGAGGGAGCTTGGGCACCTAGGCTGGATCTAGGTCAGCAGGCTCCACCTCCTCCACCACCTGGCAATGAGGGAGAGGCAAAGAGCTAGATCTTTTTCTGTAGCTCTTAGATTTTTTTTGTAGACACACCCATTTTTGTGTAGCCCTTACGATTCTTGGTCTGATGGGAGTTTGTATATGTCAGTTGACACTATTTTGTACCCTGAGACTTGATCATTATATATACGAGATCTTGATTTGACTTCATTGTACTTGTGTCAATTGAGTTATGAGATGTTTTTCTATATGATTTATTCTATATGTATGCATTTCCTTGGAGTATGGATGTATGTAATGCAAATGAATATGTATGTTTATTTTTGTTTCTTTTTTCATGCAAATAAATGATGAAAATGAGTAATGAGGAGAATGAGTAACTAGTAATGCAAATTTGTTTCATTTTTCAATACAATAAGATGAATGCAAATGAATGATAGTGAATGTACGAATCAATATAAAATGCTTATGTATGCAGCTAAACATCTTAATACACAAGTACTTGATTAGAGAAATGGTGAAGAAGAGACCACTTAGCTAAGAAATGATGAAGCTTCCAACACTCATTCAGGAGATAAAGAGATCATTTGTTACCATACTGAAATCAATCTAAATTCAAAAAATGCAAAATGAAATGCAAAATGAGATGCAAAATGAGATGCAACTGAAACCTAGTCACTCGATTGGGAAAGCTTAATTTTCATCATTGAGCGTTAACAAACATAGCAGGCAAAATAGAGTTCCTTCCTTTTCATATGAAATATTAATTATCTTGTCTGCAATGACCCTTTTTTTGTTCATATCCTTGGACAGATTTCATAGGGACCTGGATTGCATGATAAATAAATTCTCTTAAAATAGAAAAAGAAATGATTTGAACCTCCCTTTAGCATACAAATAAGTGAAGTCGAGGTATGTGTGGCGATTTCACCTTGATGTGAAGGCACTTATCATAGACACCTAGCTGATTAGATGTTTCTAGATCATCAGAATCATTCCTACAAGTAGAAAACAAAGAAAAGTATGATGCCCCCAATCCTTGCTCCTCTTAGTAAAGATAGACTTCCTTAAGTTACTCAGAGGGATAATAATCGAAAACCAATATAAAAGACAACACACAAATAAAATTTCATCCATATCTCAAACTATTTACTGATTGTTTTTAGTAATGTTGGTTTGTTTGTGTACTTACTAATAAAACTCTTCAGTGGTAAGGAGACAGGTGACTGACTTAGAGTGGATGACCAGGTTTCACTAACGTAAAGTTGACTTGGTTGATACTGCTTAGGACATGTAATATGCTCTGTTGATTAACCTAAGACTAGGACATTGATCAGTTTCAAGCCATGAGGTTTCTAAAAGAACCAAGATGTCACAAAAGTGACTATAAGATATGTACAAGTGAAAACAGAAATGCATGAAAGCGGGAATGCCAACGTTGCATTGATAGATGGAACGCTTGAGTACAAGAGGCGCCTGTTTGCCAAGTTTTCACCTGCTTGGCAGAGATTCATTTTTTTATTTTTTTACCAAGGTTCCTGTTTACCAAGTTTTCACCAAGGCATTTTCTCTCTTTTTCCTTTTTTTTTTCTTTGTTTTTTTTTTGGACTTCTTCAAGACTTTTTTTTATTTTTAAGATTTCTTCAGGACTTTTTCTGATTTTTAGGATTTTTTCAGGACATTTTGGTTGTATAGGCTACTAGAGTAGAGAATATTTAAGTGAAGAATTTCTTTAGGTGGATGGTGTTGATCAGTTCACGGAGTTGTTCTCCTTCCAATGTTGAGAGTTGATAGGTACCAAAGCCAAAGATTACAATAACGATGTGGGGACCCAACTAGTTGGGTTCAAACTTCCCTTTGTTGTCTCGAAACTGTTGATTCTTAGGATTTTCTCTTTGAACAAGGTCACCAACCTGAAATTATCATTGTCAAACCTTTTTGTTATAACCTCTAGACATTATCTTTTGATATGCTCTTAGATGATCAGATGCCACTTCCTGATGTTCATCCAATAATTCAAGTTCTTGCAATCTAGATATTCTGTAGTCTTCATTAGTAACAAGACCCTACAAAGAAACTCTTAGAGATGGTATTTCCACTTAAATAGGTAATACTACTTTGGACCCATACACCAAAGAAAAAGGTGTAGCCCCAGTAGGTGTTCTGATACTTGTTCTATAAGCCCACAGGGTAGGATTGAGTTGCAGATGCCAATCCTTTCCAGATTTATTGACTGTTCTGTGTAAGATAGTCAATAGATTCTTGTTAGATGCTTCAGCTTTTCCATTACCTTTAGGGTAGTACACAAATGACTAGAGTTGTTTTATTTTGAATTTTTCACAGAGTTCATTTAGATCTTTGTTCTTGAACTATCCTCCATTGTCAGTTATGATGGATGAAGGTATACCATACCTGTAGATGATATACTTAAGGATGAACATAGATACTTGTTTATCGGTTGCTTTGATGAGCAGAACTGCTTCTACCCACTTAGTGAAGTACTCAGTGGCAGTTATAATAAACTTGTGTCTATTAGATGATGCAGGATATATTTGGCCAATTAGATCAAACACCCACTGTTGAAAGGTCCAATGTGTAACAAAGGGTATGAGCTCCCTTGCTGGAGTGTGTATAAGGTGCCCATGCAGCTGACACTTTTCACAGGTTTTAGCAAATTTTATAGCTTCTTTCTCCATGTCTGGCCAGTAGTAGCTAGCCCTTAGTAGTTTTCATGCTAAAATTAGACTGTTCAAATGGGATCTAAGAAAAGTACTATCCAAACCTTGCCTAAATAGGTTGTTAGCAATGATGACATACCATGACACATTTTAGATGAGGTTTCTTTTTTCATTTCAAGAAAGATTAGCAGGGACAACGTGGTCACGCAGGTAAGAGTAAATGTGGATATAGCGAGATGAGTCATGTCCAATAATATAACAGACCATCTAGGACTCAGAAGAGTCATAGGAAAGATAATGTAACTCTTCCACCAGGAATTCAAAGCAAAAATTAGATTCTTGTAGCTGTGGTATAGATGCCAAGGTGGCCACTACATCCGCTGCTCTGTTTGTTGATTTGGGGATCTGTTGGAATGAGACAAAGGTAAAGTATTTCTTGAGATCATCCACCATTCTCTTATAAGGCATCAATTTCTCATCTCTTATCTAATATAGATCACTGATCTGGCTGATAATGAGTTGATAATCTCCATAGATGTGTAATTCAACAATCTTCCACTCGATGGCCAGCTTGATCCCATTTACCAACACTTCATATTCTGCAATGTTGTTTATGCAAGGGAAGAGAATTTTGTAAGCTTTTGGGATTGAATATTTTTGAGGAGTAACAAAAAGTATTCCGGCACCAAAACCATGTTGAGTGAAAGACCCATCAAAGAACATCTTCCATGATTGTTGAATAAGGTGCATGATTGATTCATCCAGAAATTCTATATGCAAAGGTTGATTGTCTTCAAGTGGAGCATCAACAAGTTGGTGCAATAACTTGTCCTTTGATGGCTTTACGTTCCACATATTCAATATCAAATTTCGTAAGAACCATGACACATTTAGCCAGTCTACCTATAAGCATTGCTTTGCTGAGAAGATATTTGAGTTGATCAATCTTAGCCACCAACTTAATAGAGTTTGCTAACATGTAGTGTCATAAGCATGATTTTTCTATTATAGTGTAGTTGATTTCATAAGACACCAATGTTCTGTTGATGAAATATATAGCTCTCTCTTTTTTATTTTCATCTTGTTGTGCCAGAAGTTCCCCCAATGATGAATTAGTGGCTGATATATATAAGATCAATGGTTTACCCTCAATTGGTGGCATCAATATGGGTGGAATAGAAAGATACTCTTTGATTTTTTTATATGTTGTTCACAATATTCATCCCAGTTGTATTGAACTCCTTTCCTTAATACCTTTGTGAAGGGTTGAGCTTTGTCTGCTAGCTGAGATATAAAGCGCCTTATTGAATGAAGACGTCCTTGTAAAGTTCTCATTTGACTGAGATTCTTGGGCAGAGGCATTTCCAATATAGCTTGGACCTTTTTAGGGTCAACCTCAATTTCTTTCTTTGAAATTATGTAACCAAGCAATTTACTAGATGTCACTCCAAATGCAGACTTTTTTGGATTTAGCTAGAGTTTCAATTTTTTCATTTTGTCTAGTATAGGGCCTAGCTCTTGAATATGTGTCGATCTCTTCATAGTGTTTACTAAAGTTTCATCAACATAATCTTCCATATTCTTATGCATCATATCATGAAAGATAGTAGTTACCACTCTTTGGTAAGTTTCTTCTGCATTGTTTAGCTTGAATGGCATGACATTCTAGCAAAAGGTTCCCCATGCACATGCGAAACCTATCTTTTCTTGATCGCCAAGAGCTATTTTGATCTGATTATAGCCAGAGAATACATCCATTAGTGAGTACATCTCATACCTAGCAGTCATATCAACTATCATATCAATGTTTGGTAATGGAAAGTCATCCTTCGGACAAGCTTTGTTGAGATCTTTGAAATTTGTGCAAACTCTAATAGATTTATCTTCTTTTGATATAGGTACTATGTTTGATATCTATTCTGCATAGTCTATAGCTCTGATAAATCCATCTTTTAGCAATATTTCTAGCTCATCCTTGACTAGTAGTGCCACATGAGGATGCATCTTACGGATTTTTTGCTTGACTGGTTTAACTCCTGGTGTAATAGAGAGATGATGCATGATGAGATAAGGATCTAGTCTCAGCATATCGGAGTATGTCCATGCAAAGTTGATCTTCTTTTCTGAAAAGAGGTGAGTGAAATATTTCAATTCTTTTGTTGATAATGATTGAGCTATATGAATGATGTGTGGTGTCTCTTGACTCCCAATGTTCACTAGTTGAGTTGGCTCGATCAATAAAGAAGACCTCTCCTGGAAATGACTTGGCTGTATATCAAGTATCTCACCTTCAGGTGCCTTAGAGAGGTTTTCACCCTTAGGTACATCCTTTATTTTTACTATTTTTGATTCTGACACTGCCACAATGTGGTTTTTGCCATCAGATTTCTTATTTTTATTTTATTGATTTTTGTGAATAAGATACTTGATGTCTGTTTCAGTCATGTTCTTTCTTTTCTCACTGGTGGAAGAGTTCATTGGTTCCACTGCATTAAGATAGCAAGATAGTGTGTAGTCATTGGTGAAGGTGGGTATATTCAAAGGATGGTTATAAAGAGTACAGTCAATTAGTTTAGGATGTATTAAAGATAAGGTTTTAATAGGTTCAAGGGAGTTCACAGTACTATCATCATGACTTCGAACCAACCAATCAAGTTCCAAAAGACTACCTTACATATGTGTCTCAAGACCAGGAAGAGTTACAACATGATTATTGAAATTCATGTTAGTATTTATAGAACCTAATCCAACCGACCTACTTCTAGCATCATCACCTACTTCAAATTGGACTACATACCATGGTGTGATAGTAACAGGGTCAACAGACATCATCTCAACATTCATGATAGAGTAGTCATAATGCATTGTTGAATAGTTGTTGTTATAAATAGAGCTTTTTTCTGAGTTATCAGAGTCATAAGATAAAGTTTTTGACTTGTCTTCAAGTGGTTTAGTAAAAGTATATATAGTATCAATACCTACATCTTTGATGCTGCAAGTTCCTTCGTGATTTGGTTTATTGATCACTTGTATTTGACACACTTGTGGACATAACCTTGATGGTTGTGTTAATCCCTATTGTCCTTTCCATTAAGCTTCTTCTAGATTGATAACTGGTCCTGCTTTTGTAGCTTCTAATTCTTCTTTTTTAGTTCCATACTTGATTTGTCCTATCTCATTAGAGGGAGAGTTAGTAGGTGAAGAAATTGCTTGTGTCCTTTCTTCCTCCAGCTATCGTTAATAGTTTTCTTGTCTTTTTAGTCTGATTTATTCTATTTCCCTTTGCATTTTTAAGCGTATCATCTTTTCTACATCATCTGTGATATCACTAGATTCTTCAAGGCTTTCTATAGTAGATGTATCTGAGAGGTGGTCTGGACCCCATTCATCCTCATTTAAATCATTTTCTGAATCATCTACTTGCTGTCTGCCAGATTATGTGACCGGAATGTTCAGTGGTGCAAACAAGTCTCTGATTCTATATACTTCTTCTCTCATATCCTCTGGGACTTCTACTTCCTATGGTATTATAGCTGATACAATCAAAACTTGATTACCATTTGTTTCCTCTCTCTAGGTTGGCAATTCTTCTTGTTCATTATTGCACTCTTCCTGAGTTTGTTGAGTATTAATTTTTTGTGATATTAAAGGTAGTACCTTTTTCTTCCACTTAAGTTGATTGTGAGACATGTGTTTCTGATTTGATGACTTTCTTGGATCGTATCCCAGTCCAGCTTTATCATTTACAGACTTATTTTGTAACTTAATAGTTTCAACAATACCTTCTTAACGCTTGCCTAGAGGACGAATACCTAAATATCCCATGCATTGAAGCATCTTATAGCCTAGACCATATTGTGTTGGGGAAATCTCACAATGTCGCATTTCTTTCTTTGCACTATCTTCTTTGAAAATTCATTTGAGAGCAGCATCCTCTTCTATTTCATCTACAAGGGAAGTAGAGGATTGTATAAAAAGACCATTATAAATGAATTCTGGAGTTAAAATTTGTGGCTTCATAACCTCTGATGGTTTTCCCAACTGCCTTGGTGATGGAGGAAGAGACATTAGTGAGAATACATGCTCTATCTTGTAGCCATCCATGTCGGTGTTTGTGATTTTCAATTTCTTTTTTAAATCTTTCAGCAAAGACTCTGAACTTTTAGCTGTAGAGGCTGCTCTATTATGAGGAACAAAAGCATCAACACTCTACATTAATGCATTGCAGGTATAGCTTGTATCAGTAGGAATACTAACTTCAACTCCATTATAAGGAAATTTCAAGCACTGATGATACATAGATGGCACTGCTTTCATTTTGTGAGTCCATGGCCTGCCTAGTAAGATGTTGTATGAAAGAGGAAGGTCAAGGACCTGAAAGATGACATCTATTTCCACAGGTCCTACCCTGATTGGTAATAGTACCAGACCCTTAGAAGTTCTTTCTTCTTCATCATAAGCTTTGATTGTTTTTTTCTTTATTGGATCAATAACATTTTCAGAAAATCCCAGCTGTGTTAGTAGATTGTAGGTACAGATATTCAACCCAGCGCCTCCATCTATCAAAATGTGTTAACTCAGTGTTTATGGATCATAGCTTCAATGTGTAATGACTGGTTATGCGGGTGATTCAACGAGTTATCATCTTCTTCAGAGGAAAAAAGGCAATGAGGCAAAGTCAGGTGACCCACCGTAGATTGAAACTGATCGACATCTAAATCTTTAGGGACACTAGTGGTGAGCAAAGCCTTGTTTGACAATACTATAACTAGGAGAAGATGATGAAGCTAGTTGTTTTCATTTGGCTGTGATTGTGTATGTTTGTCTGTTTGAAGGAGTTGGTAGGTTTGATGTTATTTGAGCGAAAGTTGAGGAACTAGCTCCTTGGAGAGTAACGTTCTTTTGAGCACGAGTCACGATATTAGCAGTTTGTGCTTTATTTTGTTTATCTTTGATTATGATCACATTGCAATATTCAGGTTGGGAAGATTCAATCATGTTTATCACGTTTTCCTTGTTAATGTAGGTATAATTGACTCTAGCACCTCCCTTGGATTTTGACGAATCTCCTTGTTCATAGGTTGGTAAGGGATCTTTAAAGGCCTTATGATCAGCATTAGTCACGTGATTTCCAACAATGATTTTTCTAGCGTCGATGAAATCTTGAATTTTATGGTAGAGTTTCATGCAGTTGTTTGTGTTATGTCCCTTGTTCCGATGGTAGTCATAGTATTCATTTTCTCTCCACCATTTAAGTTTAATTTCTAGATCATATGGTCTAGAATTGTCTGGCAATGATTTCACATCATTTGCCAATAAAGTTTTAAAAGATCATTCATATGATTCATCTAGAGTAGTAAAATCATGCTTAGGCTTTGAAATCCAAGGTTTCTCTTTAAACCATTCTCTTGCATTCTTTGAAGGACTTTCTGTTGCAACTTCAACTGTTCCGAGTGCTTGCATGCCACTAGCCAAGTTAAATATTGTGGATTTTGTTTTTTCTTTAGCAGTATCTACCACTCCATCATTAACAGTGTTTCTATTGTTATCTTTTTCGTATTTCTAGTATTTGCTCTTTTCTTTAGAACTAGAACCTTGTGATTTTTCTTTCCAAAGTGATATATCTCCCTTTTTATAGGCACATCTTCCATTTGGAGGGCATTATCTACCATTTTTTTGAATGAAGGATGTACTTGCATATGGACATTGTATTTCAATTCAGGGATTAAGTTGCTGACAAAGATATCCATCTTCTCAAGATCTGGAATAGTCTATGAATATCTAGAGAACGTCTTTCTCCATCGTTGGAGAAAAGTGAGAAAGGGCTCTCATGTCCTTTGTTTGGTATTGCAAAGCTCTATCATAGTGACTGGGTGAAAAATCTTTTAGGAGTGTTACTATAGAAATAGCTGGATTAATTCTTCAAAAGTTATTATTCCTATAGGTAGACTTGAGAACCATTCCATAGCTTGCCCCCCTAAACTTCTTGGTAAAAGGCGCATGAGATACGTTTGGTCATGCATGAACTCCATAAATAAAGCACAAAATTTTCTAATATGATCTTGAGGATCTGTATTCCCATCATATTTATCAAACTTAGGCATTTATACTTTTGAGGGAAATGAAGGCATGTAAAGGTTTTTGTCAAATGGGAATGGGCATATTGTGTCCAGAGAATATTGTTTTGGTGATTTATCCTTGTTTTTCAGTTATGTGACCTCAATTCGTAACGCTTGTAATTGTTTGTTTACCATTCCTAATGGCATCTCTTCTACTTTAGTGATGAGGGTCTCCACATTATAGCTAGTAGGAAGTTTAGCACCTTGTTTTGCTAGTTCTAGAAAATAGTCTTCTTTTTCTCTAACCATGATAACCATCATCATTTTTCAGAAATCTTTATCCTTTTGACATTTATGTATCTGAATCTCTGGAGGTTCAGAGGCTTCAGATTCACTTGATGAGGACTCATTGTCAGTGGCATGATTATTGAGGTTGTCATAAGTATCTCATTTACTATCTTGTCTTTCTTGCCTTTCTCCAAACTGGTATTTGTGACGATGATGGTTTATTTGAGATGAGATTTTCTACAAAGAATGGATTTTCATTTGATGAAAAGGGTGTTCCTTTTCCTGTGTCTATTTTGCTATGAGAACTTCTGGTTTGAATAGGCATTTATAACTGATGGGACCAAGAGCGAGATGTGTTGTAAAAGTCAAGATCAAATTGTAGCTAGTTGTTCATTTAACGTAGTGATTGAGTGAAGTAACTAAGATTTGGTTTGGTTTCAGGAATGATCTATCCTATGTAAGATGTTATCTAAGTTAACTTAGGTTTGATAAGATGTTATTTGAACTAGCTGAGAGATGATCGACAAAATCGTGCAATGCAATGACATGGGTACACTATCAAGATTGTTTATGCTCAGGAGGATGATAACCAGTTTTAGGCTCACTATAGGCTAGTTTAGGCAAGTTTGACTGTTCTGGATTGGCAAAATCAAAGATTCATATGACAAGTTTTACAGGGCCAGATGACAGTATGATATCTTGAGGAAAATGACAATACTATGTTGTACGAGTTGCTACCTAGTACCATACGATAGATGGGTATATCTAGAATGATAGGCTGTTCAGTGCAAAAATTTATTGTATGACACATGATGGAGGCTCAAATGACAATTCTCAGAACCTAACGATAGACAATCAGGGCTCATGCGATACTGAATGGAGGATGAAACGATAGACTGTTAGGATTTATAGAATATCGTATGACACAGAATATGAAGCAAGACGATAAATCAGAAGACCTATATGACTGTGTCTGGACAGAGGTTAAATTCTAAGTTTTTAATGATTGATTATGACCAGTTTTGAGGTAGACTAGTTTTTGACACTAACAAAGTTTATCACTGAGTTACTTGGTATTGTTTTCTCCATTTTTGGTATTCTATTTTTAATTTCAGGAATGAAAACATAGAAAACACGTAATATGAATAATAATTCCAATCACAATATGCAAACCCTATGGAAGTGGTCTCAGAGAAGAAAAAATTTGCTTTCTGATGTACACACCCAATAGCTAATCAGAATACTTCCGCTGAGTCTCACACAATGGATTCTCAACGTCATATTAGCCGACTACAAACGCTAATGGGGGCACAATATGGCAAGTGTCTTGGGAGAGTTATTATCTCTCTTGCACAAAGATTATCAACCTTTAGGAGGTGAATCAGGTAGCTTCTAATTTGAATTAGAACTAGTAAGGGGTCTGTTTGGTGCGTCGAGATATAAACTCAATTAAGAGGTCTCCTAGCCTTGAAAACCAAGGTTTAATAAACCCAAAGGTATAGAGTAGAGATATTCCCGAGCACTGTCGTTGACTTGATTTTAATCAAATCACGTTTATTTTATAGTGGGTTGGAGTACTTGGAGTTTAGCCATTCCCACTTGTGTCATTCCCCTCTCACCAGTCGTAATGGCTATAGAGTTGTTAGCTCCTCGGGAGGGCAGGCCCGCTAAAGATGTACAAATCTCAAAATTAAATAAAATGCCTCAAGGGTCTGGATTTTTTATTGTCTATATAGACAAGAGCATACTCTCCTACCTCTCAGATTTTTCTTAAAACATGAAATACAGATTTGTTCTTTAACCAGATAGCAAGCTAGGTGCCTAAAAAATGAATTTAATGAATACACAATGTTTGGTCCATTTTCTTTAGGCAACCTGCAAAAACAACATATCAGTAGTCATGTTGTTTTTATTCTTTGACAGGCATATGTTTGATTGATAAATTATTTGACAAGTGTCTCACATGAAACTGGTTAGGCTGTAAAAATATCAGGCAGACAAAATACAATTCAGGGTTAGTGTCAATGTAATCAAAATCGAACATAAAACTTGAAGACCAAAACTAGCTTTAACCTATCAGAATATAGAATCGTACCACAATTCTCACAGAAGAAAATGATAAAAGCCTTTTATCATTTGAGTTAGAACTTATCATGAAATGATAGAGTACAAAACCTAATATTCAGAGCAGAAATTCATAAGATTCCATTTCCTGATTCATACAATAAAACAAAGCTTTTGACAAAATCTCGTACGATGTAGTGATAACACTCGTACGATATTTAGCAGCGATTGTACGAATGAGACCTGTAGGATAGAAAAAGTAATTTGAGGCTAAAAAGAGTAGTCTTCTACCCCATGGTGGGTGCCAAAAATGTGTGTGTGAAAAGTGGACTCGTCTGTATCTGGAATACACAAAACTTCAATTAATTCATTACATGTATGGTTAGATAGATATAAGCATGAATAATAAAACCATTACAAATCAACCCATTGTCTTCTAAAAGATGCAAGTATAAGATTGCTCTTAGATTTGTATAAGCAATACCAGTGACTAGACTACACCAAGATGAAGGATTTAAATGATATTAAGCTAAATGGATGCAAGATGGATGAATGATTCAATCAATATGAATTCAAGCAATATGGAGTAACTAATATGCAATATCTCAATGCAAATACTCAATGAACTTAGAGAAAAAACAACATAATAACAATATCTTCTGTAGGATTTCTGAATGAGAGATGAGAGCCTGAATTTATAGAAAATTCAGAAAGAAACCAATGGCTGAGATCAAATGATGATGGGCGGTCAAGATTTTCCAAGAGGAAGCACAATCCAGGTGAATTGATGTGATTGGATGCTTTTCTCAGTTTTAAAGGAAATTGAACTAAAATTAAGATAAAATCAGGAAAAAACTGATTTATTCTCTATTTAATTCAATTTTAATATTTTCTTGTTTTAATTGCTTTATTTGAGATTATTTATCAATTTTTTATTCTTTTTTTTTCAAATTAATTCCTCTTTTTGATGATTTAATGGCAATTGATTTATTTAATTAAATATGGAAAAGATATTTAATTAAAATAAATAAGATACTTGTTTAAAAAATGATTTACTTGGAATGATCAATTAATTAAATAAATATTTAATTAATATTGGTTGATTAATTTACCATGTGACATTGATGATTTTAGAAATTAATTGTGTGCTCAAGATTTATTTAATTGCCTTTGGTTAGGACCTTGGTGATGGAATCGAGATTAGGGGCTCATGGTTTAGATGATCATTTTTAGGGTATTAGAAATAGCACACATAATTAACTTGACAATCACACATATTTTCATAAAATTAATCAAATTGTTTGCATCAACTTATATTGATATAATTTTAAATTGTATAGCTAATAGGCCTTTTATGAATATCATTACATAGAAACAAACAAAATCAATTGAAACTATTAAATTTTTCTATCACTCCCTAAATCTCTATCGCTCCTTAAAGCTCGAACAAACTCCCTTAGTGAGAATACCTCAGGAACAAAAAGGTTTTTTCCCTCTGATCCTAGTAACCACTAAGTTTCCATCTACCAATAATAGTCTTCTATTGGTTTTATTTGACTATGTGAAAGGATTGGCTATGAGGTTTTGTATGGCTTTGAAAAAACAATAATCTTTACATATTTGATTACATGTATTGTGGATTTCTTTTATGGAGTTTTTATTAAAAAAAATCAGCTTTATATGTGAATGGCCAAGAGATGGAAGGACTGAATACAAATGTGGGTGGCAACCAAAGTTATTGCAACATTTTACATATCCTCCAATATTTTTTAATAGAAGAGCATCCAAGTTTGACATGGACTTTTTGGCTCTTTGTACTAAGGAACCATCCTCCTCAATTCTAAAACTAAATATAAATAAATAATTTTAGGTTTACTATAATCTATTTAACATAGGTTGTGTTAAACCATTTGTGTGCTTTGTTACACCATTTTGAGTCCACATTCCCATGAATAATTAATTTGAAAGAGGTAATACAAACGAATATTAGAAAACCTAAAAAACTATAAATCATATATATTTAATGAACTTTGATTTATTATTATTGTAGACACCTAAAATTGTACTGTCTAATTAAATAAATATCTTTATTTATATAATTATTTTAAGCCTAATTCTTCTATTAATTAAATAAATCTTTATTTATTTAATTAATTAATTTATCCTCTTCTAGCCTTATCTCTCATTTAAATAAATAGATTTATTTATTTAAATTATCCTTTTCCTAAATTAAATAAATACTTTTATTTATTTAATTCATCCCATTTCTTCTATTAATTAAATAAATTTTTATTTATTGAATTAATTCATTAACCTTTTCTACCCATGACACATGTCATTCATCTCTTAATTCCTACAATACCTACCCTCTCATTATTTTCTTATTTCCTTTACCTACCCTCTAATCATAGCCGACCATTTATCTTTTACACCTCTCAATCTTATCCCTCTATTTCTTATTGTGTCTTATATATAAGGAGATGCTTCCTTCATTATCAAACCCCCGATGATTCTAACATTCGAACTTTCATATGTGATCAAGCCTACTTGCAACCACATTTTCTTTCTTTGTTGAGCTCTTGTGCACATATAAAATCTGAGAGTAAATATATCAAGAAAGATCAATGGAGATAGGAAGAATGGAGATCCAAACCCTATTGGACATGTGATGGTATAATCTTTGTGATTTCATTTGATTTGCATTGTCTTAGGTAATTTTCATATGTTATGGTGGATCTTTGTTGTTGTTAGGCTAGGGTTTTGTGGTTGAATTCATTTAATCTTTCAATATTGTTGTTTCCATTTTTACCATAAATATTTTGGCACACCTGGTGGGACTCTTGTCCCTTTTACATTTAACATATTTCGTTGCAGATTTTGTGTTTTTGATGTTGTAGATCTGACATTTCTGACAATATTTTGACATTTTTACATTTGCGCATTTTGAGATCGTGTTTTTGCTTTTCTACCACGTCTCTAATATCTGGAATCATGTTTGTGTCTTTGACATTATTTTACTTTTTTTCAGATTATAGGGTCGCATTTGTGTTAGATTTAACCGTGTTTGTGTTTCAGCTTTTTGCAATTCAATTTTTGATCCAATTTTTAAGGTTTTATTTCGTCATTCGAATTTCAGATCTAGTTTATTTTGAGCTAACATCTTGTGATCTAGCTAATGAAATTGGTGCATCTTGTCTTGAAAGCAGAATCATTTTGTCGAAGGCCTGTATTTCACAAAGTCTTTTGGATCTAAAATTTACCTAACTTGTGTGCTTGCAGGAAGGGGTGATCATTTGAGACAATCCAAACTACTAAAAAATCTTTGTTGCAGGATCTTGACAAGGATTTTCTTTTGATCTTTATTGTGTTCCTTGTTTTCATAGATTATCAAACACTTCAATTGGTGGAATTAAATTGAACTAGTGTCTTTTGTGTCTTGAGCAATAGGCTCTTTTTGTTTAATCTCTAAAGGGCCTGTCTCCCTGTGTGATCATTAGGACTACTAGTGAGTAGAGAATGACCCAAGTGGTAGCGAGGAAAGCCCACCTCTTCCAAACCACTATAAACAAATGTATCCATGGTGAAAGCCATGGGTAACATGTGTTGATTAGTTCATACCAACACTATGTCTCCACATAAACCCGTTTGATCAAATTTATTTGATCAGTTGTAGGGAGTAACCCCAACTGGCTGGGAGCCTTCTGTACTTATAGAGCTGAAAGCGTCGCATGTATGGCCACACGAGCAGATGCCCTTACTAGCACCTTTTTGTTGTAGAAAGCCAAAATCCTTCTAGTTGTTGGGTCAGGAGGTCTGACCTCTGGAGTGACCCATACACATACGGTTCTTAGTAGAGATATAAAGTTTTCCACAGGGAGTTTTCATGGGGACTGATGCTTGGCTGCCCCAGAGAAGTGAGTGTCGAGGGTGGAGCTAGTGGGCTCAAACATCTAAGTATCCACTCTGAATAGCGTAGCCTTGGGGAAAAACCCATGTAGGATCAACAACTATCATCCTGGTCAACCATAAGAATTGTGCTTGTCTTCTTTTGAACAATCAAACATTCAAGATCAAACATAAAAAATATTGTGTCTTTTGTGTCTTAAAGTGTATACAAAACAATTTTACATCAAACAACACACTTCTCTTTGAGTCAATTTTGAGTCTAAACACTTGCAAACATTGAATCTTCATCAACATTGTGTCCTCTTGTCATGGAAAACAGTGTTAAAAATTCAGATTGGGTCACAACAAACAACTTCACAAATTGGAAAAATTGCATTCAATTTTCAGAAACATGTCTGTGTCTGACATAATCATGTCTATGTCATCTAGCTGCCTCTGTGAAGGGAAGAAATGCGTTTATGCTCTCTTAAGCAACATTGCATTTACAAAATCTTAGAAAGGAGTCTGTGTCTAACAGAAACACATCTGTGCCATTTAACCGCGTCTATGAAGTATACAAGCACGTATGTGTTCAAAATTGGAAAAAATTTACAGTCCAACAAACAAGAGCAGTCATTTTCAAACTTATTGAGATTCCTAGGCTATTTCTCTGAGTTTTCATCTTGAATTCAACCTACCTTTGGGTCTCACAAAGTTCATCATCACTTTACACCTTACATTACATTTACATTTACATTTGTCTAAACTTGAGTCAAAAGGTCACTTGCTTGTCCTCATCTTACTTTGTCAACACACTATATACAACAACATTTTGCTAAGTGGTCCCTCATCAAGGTCGATCACCTTTGGGTCTCGTTTAGTCTTACTTAGAGTCAAGGTTAACTTACCTCATCAAAAGAAACTATCATCTCTTTGGAAGCCGCACCTAATCTACTACATACATATTTGGTCTTACACTTTAGACATTGCAAGTAAACTTCAGATTCATTTACATTCCATCCAACTCTTGGTCTTCCATACTATTTCCATTTTCATATAGTCTCACATATATTGGTCAAGACCTAGTTCATGGTTGAAACCCATTCACAAAAATCTAGGAGAGAAGCTAAAGAGGCTCAAGTGTCCGCAAACATGAGTGCCTATGAATATGACAATGATATCTTTTTCAATTCTGATCATACCACATTACTTGACATGGACACTTATAGAAACATTCACAATATTGAGAGCATAGATAATAAAAACAACAATGATACACACAATGACAATATGGACAACTTTTTCGTACATCCAGCAGAAGTGGAAGACTCCATTATGGATCCCCGTTTCAATCAATTGATTGGGGAAATAATGAGGAGAGATAGACAATATTTCCTACAAGTCATGGAGCAAAGTGGAGCCAAGATACCTCATGATTTTGATATGTCTCAAATAATGGAACATCGACCTTTGCAACAACCTCACCTTAGCATGGATCAAAGGAGGCCTAATAGTGGAGGTAATAGAGGACCACATATGGTGCTCAAATCACCATAATATTTGTTTCAAAACCTGAGGTCCCATACACACATGGTCAAGCATATGATACTCACCTTCGCAGACCATCATGGAAGTCTTCTACAGAAAAATATACTCAATCACATACCAATGCTAAGGACCAACCATCAAACCAATTGGATATCAAAAGGCATGATCAAAATTTGGACACAAGGAAACTCTACGTCAAATTTGGGGGCAACACATTAGAACAAACTCATGACATACCTGTAGAGTATGGTATACATGGACAAAATAGATATTCCATTCCTCATTATGACTCTATACCAAGTGGTCCATATACGCAGCACCACTATAGACCTCCTCCATATGAACATGTGTATGATCAATATCATCCATATATGCAGTATGCTCCTTCTCCACCTGGTACCTCAAGCATGGGATATGGTCCAAGAAGTCGATCTCCACCTAACAACAATTTGGAGTAGCAAATTAAGGACTTACAAAAGAAAATGGAGGACATAAATACACCAAAGCCAACTTACACAATTAGAGACATATGTCCCTATCCATTTGACAAAAGTATTCCAATGCCTCAATTTCCTACACACTTTGTGACACCTAAGTTTGATAAGTATAGAGGAAAAGGAGATCCTAAGGCACGTATAAGACATTTTCTCACAGCTTGCATTGAGGTAGTTACAGAAGAGACATATTTGATGAGATTATTCCCACAGAGCTTAGGTGATCAAGCTATGGAATGGTTCTCCCAACTCCCACCTAGAATTAAGTCATGGGGTGACTTAGTAGAGGCATTTATCCAATATTTCTCATACAACATATAGACAGACATATCAGTCACTGCCTTGTGCAACACCAAGCAAAAGGATGGAGAGTCTTTTTCATCATTTTTACAAAGATGGAGGAATTTAGCCAACAGATGCTCTTGTGAAATTTGACCAAAAAAAATGGTATAAATGTTCACCTAGATGTTAAAAAAGACATTGGTTATGACCTAAGAAAATCTTGTTTGTCCACCTTCAAGGCTATCATTGAAAAAGGCTTAGCAATAGAGAACGTCTTAATTGAACAAGGAGTAATTAAGATATTCAAGGAAAACAAAGAGGACTTCAAAGGAAAACACAAGCCAAGATTTTGGAATAAAAACAAAAACACAGTCAATGATGGTGTTGTTGATGCCAATACAGTACAACCCAAAATTGTTTTCTCTGGAGCAAGTTCTACAAACAATCAAGTGAATACTCAAATAACTTCCAAATCATGAAGGAAGTACACCCCATTGGGAGAACCACTAGAATTAGTTTTCAAAAAGCTAGTAGCAAACAAAATAATAACAATTCTAGATCTGCCTCCATATAAGCCAAAGGTTAAACCAAATTGGTGGAATGATGATGAGTATTGTGAATTTTATAAAATCAAGGGTCATAAAACAAGAAATTGTCATCGGCTGAAGAACATCATACAAGATCTTATTGATAGAGGTGACATTGAGATTGAAGGACATTCATCCAATCAAGAACATGAAATGTTTAAAGAACCATTCCCAAACATGACAAGGGAAAAGCTAAAGCCACAGATGACCAGACCAACTATGATTCAACTGTCAATCACATTTCAATGGACAATTATGTTTCTACCATTATCATCAAGGACAAAACACCTGAGAATTGTACCCAAAGACCCAAGATTGTCCTAAAATACATTGGATCTTCTTCTGAACCTACCTGTGAATGCAATGTTACAACTCATTGAGGTAAATTCACTTTGCAAGGTGCTCCAGCTAAAAACACTGCTTCCTCATCAACCAAACCTGAGTATGACCTTGTAGAATAGTTAGGGAAGACACCCATGTTTATCTCCATCCTTGAACTTTTATGCATATCCCCTGCACAGAAAGCCATTCTTGAAAAATCTTTGAGAGACACTTTCGTCCCTACTGATCTGAACATGGACTAGTTTCAAGCTATGGTGGGATACCTTTCCATTCCACACTCCCTTACATTCACAGAAGCTGATGATGCCTCTGTGAGCCAGCCACATAATGCACCTTTACACATTGAAGCCTTCCTACACAAACATTGAATAAAATGAGTCCTGATAGATGGAAGAGATGGTCTCAATATATGTACTTTGAACACAATAATACAATTGGGATATTCGGATAAAGTTGTGAATGATACAAACAAAATTACCATCAAAGAATATGATGATGAAGAGCATTCATCCAAAGGCACAATCACCTTGCCTCTCAGAGTTGGGCCAGTTACAAAGGATGTGGTTTGTCAAGTCCTAGACCTGGATCTCACATACAATATATTGCTAGGACATCCATGGATTCATGAAATGAGGGCAGTCCCATCTACATACCACCAATGCATTAAGTTTCCTCACAATGGATTTGAAATAATAGTTAATGGTGATCCTAATCCATTTATATACTGCAATAACTTGAGACCAAAAATTGAGACAATCATTCCAAGTAATAGAGAAGATGTCCCTTCTTTTGCATACATTGACCTTAAATCATTAAAACCTTCGACATGAAAATAAGGTGAGCTTAAAGGGAAATATCAGGACAAAGGCATGGGTGAATACACTTTGAATCAAACCATGTGCTTACAATAAGTTATGAGTTCACCAAAAGAATATGGACGACCACATTCTTCTAAACGGGTATCAATCATTACACTCAAATGGGATCCTACTATTTTCCAAAAGTGGGGTGAAATGGAAGAAGAAGACTTATACAAAATGCTTTACAAGGACCCTGAAAATGGTACACAGGATCACATTAGCATACCATGTGAAAAATATGGCAAAGGATTCAAGATCCTACAAAAGTTTGGGTATGATGGTAAAATTCCTCTTGGCTTAAGGAAGGAAGGTATCCTTCAACCTTTGCAACCAGAATTGAAAATTAAAAAGGAGCTCTCAAAAGGACTTGGTTTCATTTCTTCTAGGGTAAATACTTGAAAGACAGAAGAAGCATTACAAACAAAGGCTTCCAAATATCAACAAGAGAACCGTTATTCCACCAACTCCAATGAATGAGAATGGGGTTCGGAAAAATCCTCCAGTGACTATGAACTCATCGAGACATTCAAAGAACTAGATGAACCCACAAAAGAAGAAGAATTTTATAGAAAATTCAAAGTTGGTCAAGAAACAACCCCTGAGGATCCCACATAGTCTTTACCTCTAGGTTCTAGGTCGAAATCACGATGGACGAGGACACCAATTCCGGAATGCGCTACTAGTGATGACAATTTGGATTCGTTCATGATCGAGATAGATGAGGAGAGTGCCAATGATGACCTCGACAACTACCTTGACATACCTGAATATAACTGCATCTTCACCCTTAGTCCCGTTGACTTTGAAAACATTGAAGGCCTACCCCTTGTTCACCACCAACTTATTGACTGGGACCATGAAGGACCTATATAGTTCGACACATTCCAAAATGATGAAGCCTTTATTGACTATCTAGGCATAAGAGATGATCTTCTGCCTAGGGACCATAATGTAGGATACACTATAGAGCTCAACAACATGGCATATTTTGGTGAGAGTGTTGGGCCTTCTAGTCGCAAAAATATAAAAATAAAAACAAATCATGGGTCTTATGGTGACAACCACATTGTGGCATTGTATGACCCCAAAAGAGTAAAAAGAAAGGATGTATCTGAGGGTGAAAAACTCTCCGAGGCACCCGAAGATGGAAGGCTCGATATTCTCCTGGCATCATATGAATAAAACTCATCTATGTTAGTAGAGGAGACCATCAAAACAAACATTGGTACAAAAGAAATTCCACATAACATATTTCTGGCACAATCTCTGACAAAGACGGAAAGACCAAAGTTCATAAGTTTCTTCACAAAGCGACAAATCAATTTTGCATGGTCACATGCTGATATGCCTGGACTAGATCCGGATTTAGTAATGCATCATTTGACAGTTAAACTGGGGGCAAAACTAGGAAAACAAAAATTAAGAAAGATGCATCCACAAGTGCATTATTAGTCAAAGTGGAGCTTGAAAAATTATTGGATGTTGGATTCATACGCCCAATTGATTATCCTGAATGGATCTCCAACTTAGTACCTCTTAATAAACCAGATCATAGCATCAGAATATGCACAAATTTTAGAGAAATCAACAAAGCTTATCGTAAGGATGATTTTCCATTGCTAAATATTGACCTGATCGTAGATCTCACAGCAGGTCATGTGATGTTATCTTTGATGGATGGGTTCTCTGGCTATAATCAAATAAAAATTGCATCTGAGGATCAACACAAAACAACATTTACTTGTCCCTAGGGAACTTTCTGCTTGAATGTCATGCCCTTCAGACTAAAGAATGTAGGTGGTACATATCAAAGAGCCATGACTACTATCTTTCATGATCTCATGCATGTTACTATGGAAGATTATGTTGATGACCTCTTGGGTAAATTAATAGATAGAGATACACATTTGGACATAATTTCAGTTGTTTTTGATCGGTTCAAAAAATACAAAGTAAGATTAAACCCTAAGAAATGTGTCTTTGGAGTAACCTCTAGGAATCTCTTGGGATTCATTGTCTCAAAAAGAGGAATTGAAGCCAATCCAGCAAAAGTCAAGGCAATCCTAGAGATGCAACCACCAAGAAATATCAATCAACTTTGATCTTTGCAAGGGAGACTCCAATCCATACGAAGATTCATAGCACAACTTGTAGATAAATGTCATCCTTTTAAACACTTGCTACATAAAAACATCAAATTCAAGGGGGATGATAACTGTAAATAGGCTTTTCAGATACTCAGAGATTATCTTCTAAATCCACCTGTCCTGATGCCACCAATTCTAGAACAACCCCTATTACTATACATATCTGCTACTTCAATAGCATTGGGGGCACTCTTAGCACAACAAGATGTTGAGGGTAAAGAAAATGTAGTCTACTATATTAGTTGTACTTTGGCAGGCTATGAGCTAAGCTACACACCAATTGTGCGTGCATGTCTCATTGTGGTCTTTGCTTCACAGAAATTATGACACTACATGCTAACTCATAAACTAAGTTGGTTGCAAGGATTGATCCATTGAAATACCTTCTCAATAAAGAAATGCTTACTGGTCTATTAACCAAATGGGTGATGCTCTTGAGTGAATTAGACATTGAATATGTGGACATAAAAGCAATAAAAGGACAAGCTATCACAGATCAATTAGCAGATTCTCCTATGATAGATGATGCTTCTCTAGCTTCAGAATTTCTAGATGAATCCATCTTGACAGTATCACACACAAAGCCTTGGCAACTATACTTTGACAGCTCATACACATAGCATGGTGCAGGAGCTGGCATCCTCTTCATTACACCTCAAGGGGATTCCATACCAAAATCACATCGATTATCATTTTCTTGCACTAATAACATAGCAAAATATGAGGCATTAACAATTGCATTATGGATTACAGTTTAGTGGAAGATCCAGGAACTTCATGTTTTTGGAGACTCTCAACTTGTAATTTGTCAAGCAATGAATGACAACGAAACAAAGGATGGAAAACTAATGTCTTACAAAAGAATGGTGGATGACTGGAAACAACATTTCACGAAGATAAACTTTGAGCAGAGACCAATAGAATAGAATCGAGCTGCAGATGCCATAGCTGCTATTGCTTCACTGATCGATCTACCATAGAATGAAACTCGCTATGAGTTCTTGGTAAATAACCTTTTGGTTCCCTCATATGAGATCACTCCTATTGAGATGATATGTGTCATTGGTCCTGATTCCTAGTTATATGGTTCCATTTTCACATAGCTTCGTAATAATACCCTTCCTCCTAACTTATCCAACAACCAACATCGCACTTTCATTTGCCAATCTTCTCGATACGTCATTTTAGCCAATATTCTATATCATCGAGGTCTAGATGGAACTCTTCTTAGATGTTTAGAAAGGGACGAAGCTCAGATTGTGTTACATGAAGTTCATGAAGGGACATGTGGTCCACATTCTAGTGGTCCTACCTTAGCCAAGAAACTCATCAAGACTGGATATTACTTGCCCAATATGGAATAAGACTCATATCAGTTTGTCAAGAAATGTAAGCAATGTCAACTCCATGGAGACCTCATTCATACGCCAACACAAGAACTTCAACCGATTGTGACTCCTTGTCTGTTTTGCCAGTGGAGACTCGATCTCATAGGCAAGATTCACCTTCCTTCCTCCAATGGCCATAAATTCATCATCACTGCCATAGAGTATTTCACAAAATGGATTGAAGGCGTGCCTCTTACACAAGTCACTAGAAAACAGATTGCTACATTCATTCTCAACTACATCATTTATCGATACGGTATTCCTACTTCCATCATCATTGATAACGGTCGTCCCTTCAAAAATTAGGATGTTCGTGAACTTTGTGATCGCTTCCATATTACCCATCGTTTATCCACGCCCTATTACCCCCAAGGTAATGGTCAAGATGAGGCGTCTAATAAAACCATTCTTAAAATCCTAAAAAAGACAGTCAATGACGTTGGCCACAATTGGTATATCCAACTTAATCCCACACTTTGGGCTTACTGCATAAGCATCCGCACACGTATAGGAGCCAAACCTTATTTACTTATCTATGATGCTGAAGCTATCTTGCCTATTGAGGTTGAGTTACCATCTTGATGAGTCTCTTTACAAAACATTATTAGTGATGAAGACTACAGGGTCTCTCGCTTGGAAGAACTAGAACTACTGGATGAACAAAGACAAACTATTTTTAATCATCTCAAGGCTTGTAAAAAAAGAATGAGTCGTAGTTACAATCATAAAGTCAAGCCCCACATATTTGAGGTGGGTGACTTAGTTCTCAGAGAAAATCCTAAAAATTAGCAAGACAGAGAGAAGAAGGGCGAGTTCGAACCAAATTGGCTTGGTCCTTCCATCATTACAACAACCTATGGATCTGG
Source organism: Cryptomeria japonica (assembly GCF_030272615.1). Lineage (NCBI taxonomy): Eukaryota > Viridiplantae > Streptophyta > Pinopsida > Cupressales > Cupressaceae > Cryptomeria > Cryptomeria japonica. The sequence goes on from NC_081410.1 coordinate 509,214,104, forward strand.
TGCATATCAGCTTTCAACTCCAGATGGTGAACCTTTGGAGAATCCTATCAACAACATGCACCTTTGCAGGTTTTACACATATCTCTTCAAAGTATCCTAATTCAAAAATACAAAAAAAAAATAATACAAAAAAAAATCATAAAAATAAAAAATTGTTCCTTGGTGAAACTCTAGCAAACAGGTACCTTGTGACACAAAAAAATTAAAAAATAAAAAAAAGTAAAGAAAAAACATTCATCCAATGGTGAAAACCACTTTGGTGGCACCTTGGGAGAGTACCATGGTGAAAATTGGGTCACCGGCACCATGCGTAGAGACATTGCTCCTCCTTCCTTCAGGATTCACTTTCATCCTTTCACTTTGCACACACTCAAAACCTATCCATCCACAATAAACTTACCTATTCCCATCATGGCTTCTTATTGATCTAGCTAAGATTGGTTAGCCATTCATAAACTTGCTTTTGCACCCTTCCATCCATAATGAATCAGCTCCTATCTATGGCTAAGTCAAATCCTACATCTAGGGATGGGTGTGGAACTAAGAGCATCACACATTCTGAGGAGTACAATTTCTTCCACTTTTCTTCTATCTATCCACACACAATCCACAATAAAGAAACATTTGCATCACCAATCCACAATTAAGTTCCATCTTCTCCACAATAAAGTATCAGTTTCATGGATTCAGTCAGTTTTAGATGAGACACAACAACAACAATGGGCTTCAACAAATCTAATCTTTCAAGAGACTCAGACAACATTATGGTTTAGTGCTATCTATCATTTTGTGAAAGTGAACATTGTGACAACAATCAAATAGAATTATACAAGTGACAAGAGACACTAAACTTGAGGACTACAGTGAATGTTGGTGTTGAGTCTTGGTTTTCTTTTGATTTAATCTTTTGGTGACATGTCTTTTAGCTTTTCCAGGATGTCTTTGACTAGAGATTTTATCTCCAGGATGTCTTTGACTAGAAAGGCAAGGATGGGGTATCGTCACCTATTTTTCTTTGTTGTCTGTGGATTGTCTCTTAGTAATGCTATGACTTATCCAAGGATATAAGGACACTGTGAGTCTAGTATGAAATGGGTCATTCCTTGTTTGCAACTGTCTTATCTCCATGCAAACAGGTACAATGACTTTCTGGGTTGAACATATATCTAGATTGTCATAACCTATTTTCTATAATAAAGCTCAATGATGATAACGCACAAGAATCTCTTTCAATTTCATATGTTCTATCTTCCATCTCCCTTTCTTTATTGACCTCCATCGTCCTTCCTGACTTTGTGTAGCCTTCTATCACATGACTGAGTATAATGACACACCAAAAATATTTGCATTTCATGTAGTTTGCACCTACATTATCACAGATGAAGCATTTCATACATACATATAGATATCACAATTGCATCACATCCTGCACACAACACATATTAGCACATTTTACATTTTTCATCATGTAAATAATTATTTGCATCATCATATCCATCTGCATTTCACACATTCTCATTCATGTATGCATAACATATTAAAACATAAAAGAACAAAAATATTGCATTTCCTAATGTACATATTTTGCATCCATATAATAAGCATCACATAGAAACATGCATCATAAGACACATAGAAACATCTCATCACATAGGTACACATGCATATAGCTGTTGCAAGGATAAATCTCATATATATAGTCATAAGTGTCCTAATACAATGATGTCAAAATCATATGGCTACAATCACCCGAAGGTGTCATCATACAAAATGGTACAAAACTGATACATAGGGAGCCCTCTAAGATTATGATGAACTCCCTCCCTTGGAGCCGACTGGAATCGATGGAGACTGAGCCCTGGAAGGACCTACCACAGGATCATCTCTCTTGTCCCCTCTATTTGGTGGTGGTGGAGGACCCATAACCCCACCACTGGACACCTGTCTCCTATCTCTCCCTCTAGTGGTCGTCGCAGTCCGTGATGGTCTACAGAAGCTCTGAGCTTGCTACTTTGATGGCACTGCTCCATAGTGTAGGTCTCTCTAGTAGCCTATCTCCTCCTCAGCCCACAAAACATAGGCGTATCTAGCTCTTGTGTCCTCTGCTACTTGCCTCCCTACCCTCAGTGTTGTCTTAGCCTCTATATAGCATTGAATAGCCTAATCCCTCTCTCACTCAGTATCCCTCAGCTGTCTCCAAATCCTGGATCTCACCTGCCTATCCCTAGCAGATCTCCCTCAAATCTAGTAACTCATCCTCCTCCTCTCCACCCTCACCATGTCCCTATACCTATGGCTACTCATTTGACTTCTCTTGTGGCTACCTCTGCCCTTTTCCCTATCCCTGTACCTGTCTAGGAACCTATGTTGCTAGCACCTGTAAAGGTAGTCCACCTCTACCCCTCACTATGTGAGCCTGTCAAGCCTATCTCTCCTCTCTACCCTCTCTCTCCTTGGAGCCACTCTCCTCTCTCCTACTGCACCCCCCCTCCTCTATTGGCCTCTACCTCTGCCATCTGGATCTGTCAGCTATGGAAATAGATGCTCTGCCCAATATGTGGTATACTCTGCATCCATCCCTGCATCCTCTATGTCTGGCCACATATCCCAAGGCAAAGGATTCATCTCCACCAGTTGTGTCATTTCCTGATCATAAGACAATAATGGATCTAAGTGCGTATGATCTCTCACCATCCGCACATACATCCCTGACCCTCGTGGCATCTGTTGTATCCTATCGAACTGCCTGCCCACCCTATCCACCAACTGCCTATCAAGAACATATGGCATTCGCCCAATCAGATACCTACTCCTAAACACATATGGCCTCTCCATTGCATCATCCTTCCACTCCTCACAATCTTGGTACGACATCCATATGACACTATCTATCTTGTCAATCACTCGATGCCAATACTTTAGTCTCCCAATCTACGATTGAGACGTAATCATGTCATACAAATGTACAAAATTGCGTTTGTGGCCCCTACCTCTAAAATGAATCAATTGTGTAACAGACAGATGCTCATATGCCCACACCTGCAACAAGGTCACTCTGTATTCCAAACCTATTGATCCATGCTATACAAACTGATGTAGCTCATAGTAAAAGTGTGCTAGCAGACATGGTCCCCATGCAAACTTGGTGTGCTCTATCACCAATGTCTCCAGTGTACTCCCCCATCCCACTGCCAATGCTTATGTTGCCTTGTCTGGATAGAGGAACCCACTGATAACTCCTACCAATACCACCAGTAGCAGCAATCCTATTTATGTCATGGTATCCCAAGCCACATGTCCAGCCCTCATCTCCAGTCCTAGATCATGGAACACTCGTCTTAGTGCATCCCTGTCTCTGTCTCGATCATAAGGAACCAACTCCCCATCGATTGTTATCTGTAGTATCCTATACACATCCTCCAAGGTGACTGTCATCTCACCTATTGGCAAATGAAAAGTACAAGTCTTTGAGTGCCATCTCTTAGCTAATGCAGTCAGCAATCCCATGTTCGCTCGAAAGTCAAGCACATACAAAATATGTCGCAGTCCCATAGCCTAAATTGTTGCTCTCTCCTCGATGCCAGATTTTCTCACAAACTCTAAGTCGATGGGAATATCTCCCGTGACTCTACCATAGGTAGGTCTTCCTATAGTCAAGCCAATCAACTGTGTCAGGTGGCATTCCCTTTTCATCACAAAATGCTTCTTTTTATCCTAATGCTTATGACACTCTATCCTAGCGGCATTCCCTGTTCATCACAAAATGTTGCTTTTTATCATAGTGCTTATACCACTCTATCCTAGTGGCACTCCCTATTCATCACAAAGTGCTACTCTTTTTAGTACTCCTTGTTCATCACAAAGTACTACATTTTTGCACTCCCTGTTCATCACAAAGTGTTTCTCTTTTTAGTACTCCCTATTCATCACAAAGTACTATGTTTTGGCATTCCTTGTTCATTACAAAGTGCCTTGATCTATCCTATCCTAGGGCCTGTGCTTGATTGTATCCTCTTGAGTAGTTTCTTGATTGGCAACGTATGTTCTATCACCAAATTGTCAATCCTAGCCCTATTTGCTATCCTAGTCTTCCCTAGAGGACTTGCTTGAGTGTATCCTCTTAGTAGCTTATCCAATCGACAACGTATGTTCATCACAAAACTATTGATTTGGCCTAGAAGACATAAACATGCCTTCATGACATAAACACGCTTACAAACTACATAAACGCACCCATACTGCATAGATGTGCCTGTACAACACAGACACACTCACATCTGACACTGATTCTATTACATTCATAGACATGTCTGGCACAAACACAGATGCGCCTATCCTACCTAGACACGCCTGGCACCAACATAGATGTGACTTATCCTTTTTCCCCCTGCTTAACATATCTATAATGCATTTATTTCTCTACCTACCATGCATTTATGACAACATTTAATGCAACAAAGTACAAGGAGGTTTTGTGGTACTCACCAGCTCTCCTGCCTCTGCTGGCCTCTAAAATTGATGAATGCGATCGAATCTATGAACCAATGCCATCATTGCTAACTGTTACTGCTCTCTTCTCTCTCTGCACTCTGATCTCTTGGATGTGTGGATGACAATGAGGACGATTTCCCCTCATGGTCTATCTTATAGACTGCCCTAGCCCTAGTTTCCTGAGTCGGTCTTCTTTATCCCGTGACTCTGTCACTCTATCTGATCAGTCATTTCTAGCCTTTCTTTCTTATTGAGATATTGTCTACCATCTTTTCAGACATTTTCATCCAATCTCTTGAGGGGCCATATCATTCCCATCTTGGGGCAACTTTGTATCAATTCATCTATCTTCTTTGAAACAATGCGACAAGCTGCATTGTCTCAAAGAGGGGCAAAATGTAGACACCTAAAATTGTCCTGTCTAATTAAATAAATATCTTTATTTATTTCGTTATTGTAAGCCTAATTCTTCTATTAATTAAATAAATCTTTATTTATTTAACTAATTCATTTATCCTCTTCTAGCATTATTTCTCATTTAAATAAATACATTTATTTATTTAATTTATTCTTTTCTTAAACTAAATAAATACTTTTATTTATTTAATTGATCCCATTTCTTCTATTAATTAAATAAATCTTTATTTATTTAATTAATTCATTAACCTTTTCTACCCATGACACATGTCATTCATCTCTTAATTCCTACACTACCTACCCTCTCATTATTTTCTTATTTCCTTTACCTACCCTCTAATCATAGCCGACCATTTATATTTTACACCTATCAACCATATCCCTCCATTTCTTATTGTCTTCTATATAAGGAGATTCTTCCTTCATTATCAAACCCCGGATGATTCTAGCATTCAAACTTTCATATGTGATCAAGCCTACTTGCAACCATATTTTCGTTCTTTGTTGAACTCTTGTGCACATATAAAATCTGAGAGCAAATATATCAGGCAAGATCAATGGAGATAGGAAGAATGGAGATCGAAACCCTATTGGTCATGTGATGGTATAATCTTTGTGATTTCATTTGATTTGTATTGTGTTAGGTAATCTTCATATGTTATGGTGGACATTTGTTGTTGTTAGACTAGGGTTTTGTGGTTGAATTCATTTAGTCTTTCAATATTGTTGTTTCCATTTTTACCATAAACAATTATTATTCATAAAAATAGGTTTTCAAACAATACTTTGATTTGTTTTGATGACCCATTTCTACTCTTTCATAAAATGGGTTTCACAATGTACTCATCAGTGAATTTCATAGCTATTAAACATCAACAAAAATAATTTATTTACAAATCCAAAGTGTGTACAAAGGAACATTTGCCTTAACATGCATGCACATTTGTATTTTAATGTATACACATGTAATTTTGATTGCACCTTATTAACATATTATCGTCATTATAAAATAATAGATCATTCTATTGTTTGATAGGAAAACATATTAGATTTAAGAAAAATAAATCATGTATGGATATTTTGTATATATGTCTATTTAAAATTAAATAAAGTGTCAATTTAATTCCTGGTATTCATGTATAAAACTTTGATCATGTGAGCCATGTTGTTTCTGCTGGCCATTACCGTGCAGCTCACCTTTAGGTAAAGGAATATGCCCTACACCCTCCCTCACCTCAATACCATCTTGATTGTTTTTTTTCTAATGAGGAACCTGCTAGAAGCTCTAGGCACTTGGCCTTCCTGCATGTGCATGCCCCTATTGTAAACAATAATATTCTCTTATTGGCCAGTAAGCGAATATTATGGGAAACAAATACCATCGAGATTTTTCTCACATCGGGTTTCCTCATTAAAAATACTGTGTTATGGTGTGTCTCTTATGTTGTGGTTATTGCTCTTATTTAATGCATTATTTTTGGTTTACCGATACACAGTTTTGATATGCTTTTCATTCTATAAGTTAAGAAATTTATTATACTAGTCAGATACTAATTCACCCCCCCCTCTCAGTATCTTTGGGAATCTTAACAATTGGTATCAAAGCTTGGTCCTCTATTTTCAAAATCCTAACAACTTGAGGAAGATCTTGACATCGGTAAAGATGGAAAACTTGAGAAAGCAATTGGAAATAGCTCTTTCAGACTATGATGCAGAAAAAGTGAAGAATATCAAACTTGAGGATGATCTGAAGGTTGCACAGGATATTATTCGAGGACTTCAAGAAAATTTCACTATAGCAAGGAATAAGAGAAGAGAACTTTATGAAAAGATGCAAAATGATGAAGATGAAAAAGAAACTCTTAATGATTTGGTAAACAAACTGAGACAAGAAAATAGTACAATGAAGAATGAGATGCAAGATATGACTATGAGATTTTGTAAAGAAACTGAAAAATCGGAAGAAGAATGAAGAGGACTTGGTTAGAAGACTAAATGATGCTGGAAATGAAAACACAAGACTTAGTCATGAAAATGATATGTTAAAGACAGATTTGATGCATACACAAAATGACAAAACTAAACTCATGAGATAAAAAGGAATCTTGGAGAGTGAACTAACTGCTGCAAATCAACACAAGGAAAAATTCAAGAAAAGTTCAAAAGAACTTGATGATATGCTAAAGAATCATAAACCAAATGGTGATGCAAATGGCCTTGGATTTGAAGTTAGTGAAAGCTCTGGTACTGTAAATAATCATGATCATAGTAAACTGGTAAGACAACCTAATGCTTACAAATTTAATGGAAAATGCTTTAATTGTAACAAGTATGGTCATAGAGTAAATCAGTGTAGATCTAGAAATTATCAGAACACTAATACACCCATTGGTCAATGTTCTAAATGCAACAAAGTTGGTCATAATTCAGAAAATTGCAAAATGCATGTAAGATATTATGTTTGTGGAAGATTTGGACATCTATCTAATCAATGCAGAACACAAACCGGCATAGGATATGGGAAAGCTATTCAAAAAAAAAATGTGACTTGTTATGCTTGTAACAAGATTGGACATATTGCTAATTTTTTTAGAAGCAAGACACCACCAACAAATAACAAAGGACCCAACTTGAAAGGTAAAGAAAAGGTTGAAGAGGTAAAGCAAGAATTCTCAAAATAATGGATCAGAAATTCAGATCAAAATGTTGATGGGAATACTCCTCCACCGATAGAACAGAGTAACACTCCACCAACAGGAGACTCTTCATCTAACTAAATGAAAATCCTTCGGGGGTTTAGCAACAAATTGAAAAACATGCTAATATAACCTCGGTTGATGGTGAGAAGTTGAATTACTTCTTTACCGACAGATGAGTTAAGTTGTGACTTAACTAGAAAACATTAAATGTGGTAGTTGGAGAAAATAACATTATAAAGTAAATGTTTTGGCTCTTTTTCATTCATCGAGCATTCAAATCTTCAAGAGTGTGAAAATTCCCGAGAAAAGGCATCCTTAGCGAAAAAGTGAAGCAGTTCATCCAAGCACTCATCCCTAAGGAAGATTGAAGTATTTATAACTATGGCTTCCTCATCCACACCTAAATTTATTGCAAACCCTACTGTGATTGAAGCTATCAAGCGCTCTAGATCCATATTCAAACTTGCTCCCGAAATAGTAAAGAAAGATGATACCCTAGGTGCATTTTCTCAAATTCCTAAAGGAGTAGTATATGTTCAAGATCCTAGGATATACATACATTGTCATATAGAGGAATTAGGAGATGATGAAATCAAGAACATGTATAGGACTGTGATTTGTAATAAATCTGGAAATATCAAACCAGAACATAAGATAGTGGAAACCCAAGGTTTTACTGAAATCCTTAGTGTCCCAGATTTTCCCAAGGATGTTATAAGGATTGTGCTAAGCAGAGTGCATGGCGAATTCTTTTGGTTGGATTCAATTCATAAGATCACCAAAGAAGCAGTTAAGGAAGTAATAGGGTTACCTTCCACCGATAGCAGGCCTGACAAAACTGAAAAGGTCTCCAATGACATAGTAATGGACCTAACCGATGCAACATTTGATAAGAGATCACTTAGAATCAATGATGTGAAGGACATAAATGTCAGATTTGTCAGTATGATTTTAGGCCACAAGGCCACACATGCAAATAGGTTAAACTCAATATCTATCCTATGTATTAAAAGTGCATATGACATGGTAAATGATAATGCTAGAATAGATGTGTGTGAATGGCTTAAATATGAATTAATAGACAATCAGAAGAAGATAAAAGGAGATAAGAAAGGAACCTTTCGATTTAGAAATTTGCTTGTATGTTTAATGTTATACATTACTAAACAAGTACCCGATATTGGTAGGAGAGATTTTGGTGTTTACATATCGGTAGGAAAGCAACTTTTGGACACATTAAACAACATGGGAGATAAAAGGGAGAAAAACATAAATGAACATTTTTAGTTACTAAAAGCTCGAATGAAGACTAGAACAAGACTGTCACAGGCAATTGTGGATAAATATCAAAATAAAATATGTTTTTGTAATTAAGAAAGATGAAATATGGATGGAGGCAGTTGTGCCTAGAATTATCTAGGTAACTGAAATGGGATATGAAACAAATGATAACATCATTGAAACTTATGCAAAAGCCCTCCTTGAAGCACCAAAGTACCCCTTTGAGAAAGCCTTTGGAAATGCAGAAACAATTGAGAGTGGTATTCAGTCACACAAAAGAGTTAAGAAAGTTGAGCAAACAGTGAGGAAGGGAACTAGACAAGCTAAAGCTATTAAGGAAGATGTATTGAAGCAAATTGGTATTAAGGAAAGTGAGTGGGAAGGACTTCAACTGGAAACTCATCTTGCACCGATTGCAACTTCTTTTGAAAGTGATATACCGACAGTATTCAAAAGGTAGAAAGGAAAAGAAAACCCTCACTGGTATGCTCACCCACACCTAGGAGAACAAGGCAAAAGCAACAGGCAGTAAGGCCTCTAGTTAAGAAGTTGACTCCGAAGAAAAAGAAGGTAAAACAAGACATTGCTCCACTGGATAAACTCCTTAGTGAAATAACAGAGGATGGAAAGTTGAAAAAAAAAATTAGCAAACTGTATAACACACTTTCCACTGATGACAAAGAAAGCATAGAAAATAGTGTAATTTTACACTTGGATATTTACAAGAAGTTTTTGATGGAAATTGTTGATGAAATACCCACTGATCTTTACAGAAGACTTGAAGCTAGAAGGGTAGCTATTGTTGAGCTAGATAAGAAAATAAAAATTGAAAAATTACTTGCAGTTCACCCAGTGAAGTCACCTGAAGAGATTGATCAATTAATCAGTGAGGCCAACCGAATAGTATTTTCAACTAGTCACTGACATGTAGCACTGATGGGAGGAAGAATGAATGAAATTTCAGAAGAGACTGCGAACCAATGGGACATATTCTTTGTTGAAAAGGATAAATAAGAAGAACTCAAAAGACCCAAGACTATTAGAGTATATCAAAAGGATGGGGATAAGAGGAAAGGCAAGGAAGGTGGACCTCCGAACCTAAAAATAACTGATAACTTACCCCCACCTCTTTCTGATACTCCACTGGTAGAAATAGTTGACACACAACCGGCTATAGAGAGTATGGAGACTCCTCTAGAGGATACAAATCCCGAGTCAGAAGTTTTGTATACCATGAATATTGATACACAAGAGGTGAATATTGTGGTAGATAAAAAACCACTGAGGATAAGAAGAAAGATGTGGCTACTGAGCCACTGGTTGCAGATGTGGAAATTAATGTTAGCATAGAGACAAAGAAAATGGCAGAGGACTCTTCTGAGAAACAATCAAAGAAACTGAAAATTAATAGTGCAGAAGCAAATACACAAAAACTGGAAGTACATTCAGAGACTACATCTGAGGCACTAGAACAGAAATAGGTTGAGATTCAAATAGAGACAGTGCCACTAGCAACAATTGAAAAGCCTAAACCTTTACTAGTAGAAATGCAAACACAAACTGACCTACTAGAGGTCAAGACAAGCAAAGTTACAACTACAATGGATAGCACGAAAATTGTGAAAATAGTTGGACAGACATCTGGTACTTCAATGACAGAATTTGGACCAATGAACATGACAGAGGTATTATTGGATTCTATTAAGAAGATCACTAAATGTAGTGCACAAGCCTATAAGGCTATTGATGACACAATTCCTATTCTTAAATTGATAGCACCCAAGTGCATTGTGGATAATAAACATTCTTTAGGTCAATTAGACACATTGTCCAAATACATCACCGGTAACATTTTGACAGTTGATCAGATAAATGAGGATACATTTAGGGAGAGAATGATTAAGGAGAAAGACAAATTCTTTGAGGAAATAGTGAAGAAGAATAAGGAAAAAATAGAAGCCTTATTACCAGCACTAGGAGAAATAATTTTGGATTTCAAGAAACTGTACAGAGACACCTGCAAAATAAATATTTTGATAGAGAACATCGATTCGGAGATCAGCAAAGCTCAAGAAGACACTAACAATATTACTGACAATTTAATAGGATCATCAAATTCATTTTCGGAAATTGATAAGATCATTGCAGATCTTGAAGAGAAAACTGAGAAGTTGGAAAAGGACAAAGAGAAGATAAAGGATAAGGCAAAGAACTTAAAATGCAAACTAGGTCCTAAACTAGATTACCTCATTTCTTTGAGAAAAGAAATTTTTGAGGCTCTGGTTCCCACACTTAAGACACTAGAAGAGAAAATGTACATACTAGCGGATACAGTTGAGAGAACAGAAGCGACATTAAAGGATAGTAAAAGATTCAGCAATAGTCAAAACTTGGTATTGGCAGATCTTTTCCAGATTGTAACCCCTCAGTTACAAGGATCTAGGTAGGAACCACACTCCACTGACAGTGAATGACAACCTTTGTCATTGATGTCAAAGGGGGAGTAGTGAGATGAGAAAAATGATTAGAACAAAGACATCATCCACTCAGGGGGAGCATACATTTTTCACAACACAGTTTTGGTAAGATGTTTTGGCAGATTCTTTTTGGACAATATTTTTTGGACACTTTTTGATTTTTCTCATGAGTCTTGCCATCAATGCCAAAGGGGGAGATTTTTAGCAAATGCATACTCCAATAAGAAATTATAGGTGATTTAAGGTATTGTCATTGATGGCAACCTTACAATCCTATGATATAGGCAGATAGTGGCACTGACAAACTCAAAACTGGCATACAGATCACCACCACAAAAAAGATTGATCACCGACACCATAGCCGTCAGGAATTTTGTTTAAATGTATTTTGTATTTAATTGTAAAATCTTTTGTAAGCAGACTTGGTGGATTGTAACATGACTCATATATGTATGAGATCATTGTAAATCATTTATAATGGAGAAGAAGATGGAAGGATAAATGCAGAACTAATATGCGAATTGTAAGGCAGATATAGGATAAGGGTTTATGTATGTAGCAGAGTTTAAACTGGTACTAAATCTAGCATAGTAGATGCTGACCTAAAGTAGTACAAGACATTGGATTAGTATAATCAATTTTGTAAGTCAATGTGACTTCCTTTTGTAATTGAGAAGTGAGCTCTAGGCACCCTGCCTTCCTGCATGTGCAGGCCCCTATTGTAAATAGTAATATTCTCTTATTGGCCAGTAAGCGAATATTGTGGGTCACAAATCCCACCAAGGTTTTTCCCACATCGGGTTTCCTCATTAAAAATATTGTGTTATGGTGTGTCTCTTATGTTGTGGTTATTACTCTTATTTACTGCATTATTTTTGGTTTACCGGTACACAGTTTTGATATGCTTTTCAATCTATAAGTTAAGAAATTTATTATGCCGGGTACTGATTCACCCCCCCTCTTAGTATCTTTGGGAATCCTAATAGTATTCTCATTGATGGACCATGGTCTTATGGAAGTAACAATTTCCTTTATTTGTGCAAATGGAAATCTAGTCTAGACCCATGGAAGGATTTAGGAGCACCTGTTCCTACTTGGATTGGCCTCCTTGGTTTACCCTTGGAGTTATGAAATTTGGGGGTTTTTAAGGGGATTGTGAACTCCTTTGGGAAGTTCTTGGTTGTGTACCATATTACACAATATAAATATAGACCACTCTCTGCTAGGATTTGTGTTAATGTGGCCATAAACACGGTGTTGACGACTAAAGTGATGCTCCTATCAAGACTTGGTGCTTGGGTCCACCCTATTGAGTATGAAAATACCAAAGCCATCTGTCAAACCTGTAGAAGATATGGGCATCTAAGCTTAGCTTGTAAGAAATGGTTTGGGACAAAGTAGAAGCCTCCGATAGCTCCTTTAATTCCTCTTGATGAGAATCAAAAGACTCATTTATTGTCAGGTTGTGGATTCTCTTTCTGATCTTAAACCTTATGCCTGAGAGATTGAGAGCAACTTGGCCCGAGAAAAGAAAAAAATTGATGATTTGATGAACTCATCCTCTAATGGTTCTTGGATACTGGATGTGAACCACAAGCCTCCTCTTTGTTTCCAAACGAGAGGCAAGGAGGGTGATGTGGCTTTGGATGTAGATATGGTGATTTACCTAGGTCAAAACCTTGTTCCAAATATGGGTTCATCTTTTGTTGGTGATGGTGAAGTGGTTTCTGATAGGGATTTAGGATGCTTAATCCCTGACAAAGAGAATATTAATACGAAGAATCTGATTTTGACCCCAAAGGAGAGGAGGGGTGTGACATTTGTTAATCTAAAAGAAAACCTATAGATCCTAGGATCTTTATCTACCCCCCCGCCTTGCAAATCAAGGAAGTTTTTCTTAAATCAGAAAAGTGATTATTTAGATTGGTCTCACGTGAATAATAATAACAAAAAGAAAAATAAAGTGGATGTTGGTGGGGACAATAAAGTGTTAAGACCATCATAGATGGATTCAAGAACTAAGAATGCAACACGTGAAGTTGCAAATGGAAGACAAAGAACCTTACATGGTCTCTCTGAGAATAGGAAAAAGAAGAAATAACTCCATCCCATCCTTTGGGATGCATGTTGTACTCAAGGTTGAGTAGATCCTTAGCTCTATTTTTTTTATGAAGATTCTTTCCTAGAATGTGAGGGGCTTGAATAGCCCTATAAAGAAATACATGTTAAAGTGCATTCTGATGTGGATTTGAGTAATTAGAAAAAAATTGATTCCCTCTCTTTGTGTGATAGTTCTGATACTTAATATAAGTATAGATCCAATAGCCAACAAGATGAGAGGGGGGGGGGTGAATCATACAAACTTAATCCTCCATAAAGACATCAGATTCAACCTCAGTAACATATATATCAGTCATATATCCAAAACTGTCAAACATACAAACTCAAAAGCATATGAACAATATAAACCTCATAACACTAGATTTAACGTGGAAACCCAAATAGGGAAAAACCACTGTGGGATTTCAGACCCACTAAGAAATATACTCTTCTAGAGTATGCTTGGTTAAAAGCAAATCATGTTAAAGATTACAAACACATTGCTAGATGTGACCCGGTTAAGGGATTTCCCTCAGATCTATTAGGATCTTCACTTTGTTAGAAGTGACCTTGTCAAAGGATTTCAAACACTCAATCAGAATGTCACCTTGCTAGTGGATTTACATATAAGACTATTAAGTCCACTGGGTTAAGAGATTTTCTGTCACTTTCACAAAAATAACAGTAAAAAAAATCTATCTGCAACTTCACATCTAAAATGCTAAAGCATATTCTTATTTGTTCAATACAATCTAGACATAGAACGAATCTTGTCTATCTGCTGGGCTTCTATACTCTGTTATTCTAATAGGTCTTCAAGCTTCTATGCTTGGTAATCACTATGTAGCATCCCTATGCATACACTTGCCCACATACATTGTTTATCAACAGTTTCCTATTTATAAACAATTAGGTAACCACTTAATCTCCTTGATCACATTTCCCATGATCAATCATAGCCATCAGATCTTCAATCTTGCCCAAGTTCAATGCATCTTTTGATTTGAAAATGTTTTACCCCGCCTTCGAATTTGTATAATAGTCTTGGAACTTGTGCCAGGGTATTGCGGTTCAATCTGACCTGTAGATCTTCATGCTGACTTTTCATTTCCTTAGATTCGTTAACAAACTTCTTCCATGGCTTACCAATCATTTGATCCGTTCCAGCTCATCAGTATCCTTCATTAAATACCACATGTAAACATTTAATGCTTTCTATTATAGCTCGGTTACAACTCGGTAACAACTCAGTGAATAGTAAACTTCACTCGGTAGACATTCCGCCTTCATTAACCGATAGTGATAATGTTAGGGTTTACTGACTAGGTTCTTTGCTTGATAACATAGTATAGTATTAACATTTACATTTTACAACATATGTATGATGTTAAAATTATCTAAAACATCATGATCTCATCATTGTCTGACTCGGTAGTAGTTGCCCATTGAATACCTTATTCATCCCCTTATTCATCATATTCTTTCCTATGTCTTTTACCAACATCTTTATAATCTTCATATCATACTTCTCAAGATATGGCAACATCATACTAAATTAGAAAATCAATTTCTTGACATCAATGACAAAATAATAATATCAAGATAGTAAAACATCTTTAATCAGTTATATCCATAATCATCAACAACCTTCTCAATATCCTTAAGAAATGCCAACAATCTTTCATTGTCTGTTATAATGCGATATTGCCAACAATCTCCCCCATTGGCATTGATGGAAAAACCAATTGATTTGACCTTAATAGATTCAGATTGCTATGATTCTGAAATGCTGAAATGCTCTCCCCAATACATTAGACTTCTCCTGTTTTCTCACTCTTCTTTCCAATCTGTAGTCTGTTGAGTTTTCTCCTATATTGGTCTTCTCCCCCTTCATAGGTATTCTCTCCCTTTGACAACAATGCCAAAAAAGAAAAGAACTAAAACATAATTTCTTTCTGTAAGAAGTGATTTCCTGCTATTGTGTATCAACTGAGTCTTGGTCAGAGCTTTTGTCTTTAATTCTTGTTCCCTATAATATTTCTGTATTATTTCCAATATTAATTCCAGTACACTTTTAGAAAACATCCTAAAGTGTATAAATCAGCATCAACTCTCAAAAGATATTCAATAGAGTCATCAGATTGATGCTTTCACCGAACTCGGTCAGTGAGTAGAAGATAGGGGTAGGACCCCTAACTTGCTTCTGAGATACTCAAAAGTGTCCTTTGGTAGTGGCTCGGTGAAGATATCTACTATTTGCTCCTTTGTGCTAACATACTCCAACACCACTTTCTTCTCATGAGCTTCTTCTCTAAGATAATGATATTTGATAGATATGTGCTTTGTCTTAGACTGCATAATGGGATTCTTTGAAATGTTAATGGCACTAGTATTGTCACAGAATATAGTTACTGGCTCGGTAACTTTCTCATTTATACCTTCCAACAATTGTTTGATCCATGCAATGTTGGTACAATTCAATGTTGTAGCAATGTATTCAGATTCTACTATTGACTGTGAAACACATCCTTGTTTCTTGCTAAGCCAACTCACTAGTCTTTCTCCTAAAAAGAAAGCTCCACCACTTGTGCTTTTTCTATCATCAATGCTGCCTACCCAACCAGCATCAGTATAAACTTTTAAATCAAAATCATTTCCTTTCTGATATACTAAGCCATAATCCTCTGTGCCTTTCAAGTATCTAAAAATTCTTTTGATTGTTGTCATGTGTGTTTCCTTAGGATCTGCAGAGAATCTTGCAACTATACCTACTGCATGTGTTATGTCTGGTCTGTTGTGAACAACATATTGTAGTTTTCCAATCATGGTTCGATAGAGTGTCTCATCAACAGATGCAGATTCATCATTCTTAGATAATTTAAAGTTGGTAATCATATGAGTACTTACTGGTTTTGAATCATCCATTCCAAATTTCTTCAAGATTTCCTTTATGTACTTGGATTGAGTAATGAAAATCTCATTTTTCATTTGTAGTATCTGTAGACCTATAAAATACTTTATCTCACGGATTAATGACATCTCAAGTTCTTTGCTCATTTCATTTCCAAAGTTCTTACATAAAGAGTCATTTCCACAAAATATAATATCATCAACAAATATGGTTGAGATCAGTATTCCATTTTCATCATTCTTCATGTATATGTTGTTGTTCTCACTTGTCCTTATAAAACCAATCTTAATCAAATAAGAGTGCAATCTTTCATACCATGCTCTTGGTGCTTGTTTCAAACCATATAAAGCTTTGTTCAACTTACATACCTAATCTTTATTATTGTTTTCAACAAATCCTTCAAGTTGTTCAATGAAAACTTCTTCTTCTAATATTCCATTTAGAAATGTAGATTTGACATCCATTTGATATACCTTGAAGTTATTGAAAGCAACATAGGCCAACAATGTTCTTACTCCTTCAAGTCTAGCAACAGGTGCAAAAGTTTCACCATAATCAATTCCTTCTTCTTGTGCATAACCTTTGCAAACTAATCTTGCTTTGTTTCAAATGACTTCACCCTTTTCATTTAGCTTGTTTCTAAAAATCCACTTTGTATCGGTTACATTTTTGTCCTTCGGTCTTGGGATTAGTGTCCATGTGTCATTCTTCTTGATTTGATCAATCTCTTCTATCATAGCATTTACCCAATCTTCACTGTTAAATGCCTCTTTTACTATTCTTGGTTCAAATTCTGATATCAAACATGTGTTATGCCTCAGTTTGTTCCTTGTCATCACTGGATCATCCTTATCTCCTATAATCTGAATTGGTACATGATGTCTTCTGACATAATTGGCTAATATAGGCTCGGTAGGCTCTGTATGACCTTCTTCATCACTCAGTAACTGGATATTCTCTTCACTTTCTTCAATAGTTTTCAGTAGGACTTCTCGGTTGCACATAGACAAATTCATCATAGTCTTCTGGTTCCTTGGAATTTCCTTCATCATTTCTTTCTGCAAATTCATCAATTTTCACATTTGCACTTTCTACTATTTTGTTAGATGATTTGATTAGACATTTAAATGCTTTTCTTCTAGAAGAATAACCTAGAAATGTTCCTTCTTCACTTTTATGATCAAACTTGCCATTTCTATCATCTTTATGAACATAGCATCTACTTCCAAAGATTTTAAAATAACTAACATTAGGTTTCTTATCATACCAGATCTCATATGGTGTCTTCAAAGTACCTTTCTTCAATTGAACTCGGTTCAAGGTGTAAACAGCTGTGCTTATTGCTTCTCTCCAGAATGTTTGTGGCACCTTCTTTTCAATCATCAATGTTCTAGCACAATCCACAATAGATCTGTTTCTTCTTTCAGCTATTCCATTCTGCTATGGAGTTCTCGGTGCAGAGACTTGTCTTTTAATACCATGATCATTGCAGAATAAGTTGAATTCATCAGATGTGAACTCTCCTCCTCTATCTGATCTAAGACATTTCAATTGTCTTCCTATTTCATTTTCAACTCTTGCCTTGTACCATTTAAACATTTGAAAAGCTTCTGATTTTTCTTTTAAAAACATTACTGACATCATCCTTGAATAGTCATCCACAAATAATATGAAATACTTATCACCATAATAACTTTGAACTTTCATAGGACCACAAAGATCAGTGTGCACTAGATCTAAAATTCCCTTACAAGTGTAAGACTTACTTGTAAAGCTTGATCTTGTCATCTTACCCATCTGGCATCCTCGGCACATAGCATTCTCAGGTTTTTCAAGACTCGGTAGACCTCTTACTCTGTGCTTCTTACTTATTTTGATCAAATTATCAAAATTTACATGACAAAACCTCTTATGCCATAGCCAGGTATCATCAATCTTTACATACAAACACTTATTCCGAGTTGAGTCAAGGTGAAATGTATTACCTTTTGTTTGTGTCCTGGTAGCAGCTAACTTTTCATTCTTGTCATGAATTTTGACAATTCCTTTCTGAAATTCTATTCGGTAACCTGTGTTGTTTAGCTGTGCTACACTCAACAAATTGTATTTCAAACCTTCAACCCAATAAACATCATTTCATTTTGCATTATCATGAAGTGTTATAGATCCTTTACCTTTTACCGGACATGGTGCATCATTACCAAATCTAACATAGCCTCCACCATAATCTTCTAACATAACAAACTTGTGTTTATCTCCTGTCATATGATGTGAGCATTCACTATCTATAATCCAAGAATCATTAGTGTTTATGTGAGATATTAGGGCTTTTTCTTCATACCTTTCTTCATCTGATCTATCCTTGATAGCCACATAAACTACTTCCTCTGTATCAGTCTCATCTGATTTATCATTGTTAGATTCCTCATCAACTATTAAGCATGTCTTTCTATCTCTTCTTCTAAAGTCTTGATGTCCGCTGTAATGGTTATCTTTCTGTCTGTCATCTCGGTAATCTCTCTTTTCAGTAAAATCTTTGTCAGGATAGTTAGAAGCCATATGTCCTATCTTATCACAATTGAAACATTTCAAAGGTAGTTTTCCTTTATACTTACCTTTGCCTCTTGGTAACCTTTTGGCTAATAGTGCTTCAAACTCTTCTTGCTTTCTGATTTCCTCATATAGTTTGTGTACTTCTTCCATGTTCTTTTGAAATCTTTCACTTGCTCCACTGTGATCTCCTTCAGAGTACTTATACTTTCTTTCACTGTAATCATTAGATTCATCAAGATGAAAAGAACTAAATGCAGATTCAACTTTATTTATCGAAGATCCACTTTTATAAAAATTACTTAACTCAAATGCATGTAGCTTACCAATAGTAGCATCCAAGGAAACTAGCATATTAGGTATAGACCTTAATTCATTGATTGTAGAGACTCGGATTGCATAAGCTGGTAGAAGGGTTCTTAACAACTTACTTGTTGTATCATTTTCTTTAATAGTTCCACCTGCTCCTTTAATTTGATTGGCAATCTCCTTTAGTCTTGTACAGTACTGAGTTATGTTCTCACATTCATTCATCCTCATAGATTCAAGTTGTCCTCTCAGACTGTCTACTTTTTCTCTTTGAACATGTTCATCTCCTCCATATACTGATATGAGCTTATCCCACAATGCCTTTGCATCATTGCAGCCTTCTAGATCATTAAACTCTGAATCAGTCAATGCAGATGTTATTTCAATCATTGCTTGAATATGTTCTTGCTTTGCCTTTATCTCTTCCATAGTCAGTGGATAGGTGCTCGATGTGACAAAATCATTCTCTAGATAGTATACATCATATTCTCCAACTCCTGATAGATGTAGCTTCATCCTTTTTTTCCATGTAGAGAAACTTGACTTGTTCAGCTTTGGTGCATCCCTCTTATACATCTTTGGATCTTTAACTCAAGTGCCTTTAAACTTTCCTTCCGGAGTCCAAAGCTTTGATACGAATTGATAGTTCTGATACTTATATAAGTATAGATCCAATAGCCAACAAGATGAAAGGGGGGTGGGTGAATCATACAAACTTAATCATCCATAAA
Organism: Cryptomeria japonica; assembly: GCF_030272615.1. Lineage (NCBI taxonomy): Eukaryota > Viridiplantae > Streptophyta > Pinopsida > Cupressales > Cupressaceae > Cryptomeria > Cryptomeria japonica. The sequence continues at coordinate 509,234,070 of NC_081410.1, forward strand.
GACATCAGATTCACCCTTTGTAACATATATATCAGTCATATATCCAAAATTGTCAAACATATAAACTCAAAAGCATATGAACAATATAAATCTCATAACACCAAATTTAACATGGAAACCACTATGGGATTTTGGACCCACTAAGAAATATACTCTTCTAGAGTATGCTCAGTTAAAAGCAAATCCTGTTAAAGATTACAAACACATTGCTAGATGTGACCCGGTTAAGGGATTTCCCTCAGATATGTTAGGATCTTCACTTTGTTAGAAGTGACCTTGTCAAAGGATTTCAAACACTCAATTAGAATGTCACCTTGCTAGAGGATTTACATATAAGATTGTTAAGTCCATTGGGTTAAGAGATTTTTCATCACTTTCACAAAATAGCAGTAATAAAAATCTATCTACAACTTCACATCTAAAATGCTAAAGCAAATTCTTATTTGTTCAATATAATCTAGATATAGAACGAATCTTGTCTATCTGTTGGGCTTCTATACTCTGTTATTCTAACAGATCTTCAAGCTTCTGTGCTTGGTAATCACTATGTAGCATCCCTGTGCATACACTTGCCCGCATACATTGTTTATCAATAGTTTCCTATGTATAAACAATTAGGTAACCGCTTAATCTCCTTGATCACATTTCCCATGATCAATCATAGCCATTAGATTTTCAATCTTGTTTGAGGTTCAATGCATCTTTCGATCTGAAAACATTTTACCCCACCTTCGAATTTGTATAATAGTCTTGGAACTTGTGCCAGGGTATTGCGGTTCAATCTGAGCTGTAGATCTTCATGCCGACTTTTCATTTCCTTAGATTTGTTAACAAACTTCTTCCATGGCTTACCAATCATTTGATCCACTCCAGCTCATCAACTTCCTTCATTAAATACTGCATGTAAACATTTAATGCTTTCTATTATAGCTCGATTACAACTCGGTAACAACTCGGTGAATACTAAACTTCACTCGGTAGACATTCCGCCTTCATTAACCGATAGCGATAACCTTAGGGTTTACTGACTAGGTTCTTTGCTTGATAACATAGTATAGTATTAACCTTTACATTTTACAACATATGTATGATGTTAAAACAATCTAAAACATCATGATCTCATCATTGTCTGACTCGATAGTAGTTTCCCATTGAATACCTTATTCATCCCCTTATTCATCATATTCTCTCCTGTGTCTTTTACTGACATCTTTATAATCTTCATATCATACTTCTCAAGATATGGCAACATCATACTGAATTAGAAAATCATTTCTTGACATCAATGACAAAATAATAATATCAAGATAGTAAAACATCTTTAATCAGTTATATCCATAATCATCAACAACCTTCTCAATATCCTTAAGAAATGCCAACAATCTTTCATTGTCTGTTATAATGCGATATTGCCAACAATCTGTGTGCCCTCCCTAGATCTAGGTCAGAACATAGTGCAATCGTTCTCTCCTTGGAAGAGACCACAAGGAAAAAATTCTACCCCTCTAGATATGAGATCATGTTGTCTCTACACCCGAATTTTAGACCATTGGTGGAACATCCCTATCAATGGTATCTCTATGTACAGTGTGGCCCAAGAAAATTAAATTCCAAGGGAAAACTTTAAAGGGTAGAACTGTTACTCTTTTGGGAATATCTTTGAGAAAAATAAAGCTATTACAACTCACCTAGACATTATACAGAAGAAAATAGAAGATAGTTGTGCTTCTTAGGAAAATTTTATGGAGCAGATCATGCTAAGAGATCAATGGTTTAGATTAAATAATAAATAAGAGGTCTTTTCGGAAATAAAATTCAAGGATACAATGGCTTATTGAAGGAGATAAAAATACCAAATTCTTCCATAAATCTACAATGAAGCATAGGAGTAGGAACATGATAAGATAGCTTTAGAAGGAAGATGGATCATTTACAGAAGATGAGAAAGAGATGCCTAAGATGTTTCTTAAATTATTTAGATAGCATATATCTCTAATATCCAAACTCGATTTGAAGGCCCTTGTGGCTTGCTTGAAATGATCCCAAAAATCATTACCGAGGAGGACTCAAGGTCTTTGCTAAATGTCAGGGTGTCCCTTCAAGAGGTCAAAGATGTAGTTTTTCCTTTGGTGTGTTCAAGACCCCAGGCCATGATGGGTTCCCTACCACTTTCTTCCAAGAGTATTGGGATGTCATTGGTATGGACATCTTCAATGGTGTGAAGGAATTCTTCAAGTCTAGTAAACTCCTCAACCAAGTTAACTCTACCTTCATGGCTTTAATTTCTAAAAATGATAATGTTGTTTCCTTAAAGGACTTTAGACCTATTAGCCTATGTAGCACTATGTATAAAATTACATCAAAAGTTATTGTTAATAGGCTCAAAGCTATGCTGGATAAAATGATCTCTTTCAATTAAAAAGGCTTTCACCAACGAATATACATTATCGATGCGATTATTGCTTGTCGTGAACTTGTTTACTCTATGGATAAAAAAAAAATATCATGTATGGATTTTAAATTAGATATCACTAAAGCCTATGATAGAGTTTCTTGGAACTTTCTTTTTGAAGTGTTTAAAAATTTTGGATTCAAGGATAAATTCCTGAAGATGATAGTTCAACGTGTCATGACTCCTAAGTTTTCCTGTTCTAATAAATGGTTCTCCTAGTGGTTATTTTTCTTGTGGAAGAGTTCTTTACCAAGGTGACCCTCTATCCTCATATTCATTCACTATTGTTGTTGATGTCTTGGGAAGAAATATTGAAAAACTTAGAAGGAAAGGAAGTCTAAGAGGTGTAAAAGCTACCTCAAACTATGCATCCTATACCACATCAATAGTTCACGGATGATACCATCATCTTTGGTGAATCCTACATCTCAAAGGCCAAATGATGGAAGGTGATTTTAGACAATAATGCTAAGATTTCAGGGTAGCATATAAAATATGTAAAGAGTAAGCTATTCTCCATGAATGTTGGTAATAACCTTCATGTTAAAATCACTACAGTCCTATTTTATTAGATTGCTGCTTTACTGAATTCTTATCTTGGATTACGTCTTCTCTCTAAGTCCCCCTCTACCCTTTTTTGGAATGGTATCATTGAAAGGTTTCAAAAGAAGTTAGCGGGATGGAAGGGAAAACTCCTTAGTCTTGCGAGATAAATTCAGCTAGTCAAATTATGCCTTCAAAATATTCATGTTTACTACCTCTCCCTCTTCAAGATGATAGGATAGAAAAAATCCTTTTTTTTTTGTATGGATGGAGACTGAAGAGAAAACCAAACTTTTCGCTGTGGCCTAGGATAAAGTATGTTGCTCTATTAATGCTAGTGGGCTTGGCATAAGAAAAAACAAGTCCTTCAATACGACCTTAATCTCCAAAATTGGTTGGCAACTAGTAGAAGGGAAAAAGAACTACACAAGTATCATTAGTGCTAAATAACTATATAATACTAGAAGTTGCTACTTTCTTAGCAAGAGAGAATCACCCTCAGGCTCATGCATAGGAAATAATGTCTCTAAAACTAAATCTATTCTCAAAAAATGTGGAAAAGGGTTAGTAGGGAATGAAAAAAGAATTAGATTATGGGATGATGTTTGGATTAAGGACTCAACTCTTTCAAAATTACCTCAATTCAATAAAATCAAGAAAATTCTCATCAAAAGTTGTGGTAAATTTGTTCGTGATTATATTATATGTTAGGGGGACAAAGCTAGCTGGAAAATATAGGATAAAAAGGTGCTTAGAAATGGGGATATCCCAGTCCACCTTTGTGGTCAATTGGTGAAATAGGCTCAATCATTGAATACTTATTTAGGTGATTGTTCATTCTCTTTGAATTTCAATGATGAATGGATTTGGTGACCTCAAACCCCTCTAGAGCCTTCTCAATTAAGTCAATCTACCATGTCATTGTGGATGATCCAAAACACAACTTCTTCTTAAAAAAAATTGGATTAGAGATGTTTTACCCAAGGTTAATTACTTTTGGTGGGCTACTGCTCATGGAAGAATTTTGATGATTGATGATCTAAATCGAAGAGGGTTCTCATTGGTTAATAGATGCATCCTATTCTACAAAGACCTTGAAAGCATTAACCATTTGTTTCTACACTGCTAATTTTCCAAGGAAATTTGGGATGAGATGCTTGCACATCTAGGAATCTGTTGGACCCTCCTAGATAATATGAAAGACTTTACTGAATAATGGTCCCATAGCCCTTTTACCCACCCAATTATCAGAAACCCATGGCTTCAAATTTGCCCTTTTATGCCTTGGAATTTATGCAAGGAAATGATTAATAGGGTGTTTAGAGATGAAGCCCAGAGTAGCAAGGTATTATTTAATGTCATTAAGCAATGGGTAAAGGAGAATATAATGTGACTCAATCATAGAATTCTAAGGTGATGCCAAAGCTAATTGACCTCAGATTAAAGCAGATATGGGGAGCTAACCATAGTCTTGTCAGAATGAATTGACATAATATGATCCTAAGAAAGAACTGCACCTGGATTCCTCTGGAGTCTGAAGGTTGGCTATAGTGCAATTTTGATGGCTATTCAAAAGAGATCCCTAGTTTATTAGGGGCAAGTAATATTATAAGATACCACAAAGGGTTTATGATAGAATGTTACTATGAAAATTTGGGAAAAGGATCAAATAACAAAGCTGAGGCAATGGCGGCCTGATAGGGTCTGTCATGCCTCCATTACCACAATGGCAAAAATGTTATTCTTGAAGGAGATTCAAAAAGTGTTTTGAATTACCTCTATGGTAATGGAAATGTTCCCTTAGAGATAAACTACATTATTAGGAACTGCAGAAGGATATTGGGCCTCTTTTGTAAAATCAAAATCCAACATACTTATAGGGAAGGAAACTACGTGGCAGATGAGGCTTCCAATTAGGGCTTAACTAAAAAAGAATGGTGTTACTTTAATTATATCAAGAGCTCATTTGGATTATAAAATATCCTGGCAAAGGAACAAGTAAAACCCTTCCTATTTGACTTGGTCAATTATTTGGGGACTTAATAGCACCATGGGTGCTTCCATCCTTATTCATTAATATGCATGCTAAGAATTTTCCAATTCAAATATTTCGCTTGATGACTTATAAGAAGGTGACTAGGATTTTGATTGGATGGATGATTTGGGTGATGTGTTCGATGCCCAATAGGTTAATTAGTGATGTGGATGTTATTAATTCAAATTATATAGCTACACATACGGTTCCTTTTCCGTCTTGCCTTACTTTAATGAATATAGATGGAAAAATCATTCGATGGAAAGGTGATAGGCTTGTTAATCAATGTGGCATAATTTACCATAATGTGAATGGGATGCTAACATGTGTGGATAGAAAAATCTATCAAGCCAAAAATAGAATTATAAATGAATATCTTTTAACGGACAAGACAACATCTAAAATTTGTAGTTTTTTTTCCAGTTGCTTTCATACTTTTTGTTTCTACACTGTGAAGAATCCTACTGATATGGGGGGCCCTTTGAAGAGAACAAAGCCAAGGAGTTGCAAAGAACTACAAAAGAATGGAGAGGTTTGGGAACTCTTTCACAAAGTCGGCATGACTTCTCTTTTTTTACCATGAAAGATTACAATAAGGATTTATCAGCAAGGTTCTGCAATTCTTACCAGTATGGAGAAGTGACTATTGGTTGCATCTCCTTTGTGGTATTGCCAGAGCTTATAGCTGAGGTGACAAGGTTGCAGAATGAAGGGGAGAAAGTGGAAAGGTGAAGGTACGAAGATTACAAATGCTACATGAAAAAATTCTTCAAGAAAGGTGAGCAACCGATCGTGGTTCAAAATGGGTATGGTCATTTTGTTTTCCCTAAGCCCTAGTCTATAGCTATATTTCACCTTAGAGGACCGTTATACTTTGGTGCATGGTTACCATTTCCCCATTTTGAATCATATTTGGCATGGAGATAGGACTAATTTACCCTATTTTCTTTTTACTTCCCTGGAGTCTAGCATTCCTAATGGAGCCAATCCTCTACTACATCAAGGGCTAATCTATATCATGTACATGTATGCTTTTGGCCACTCCCCTAAGCGCAGACATCTGATCTCCCTGCCTAGTAATGCTAAACCTAATGATGAAATTTGTGGGTCCTTTGTAAAAAATGAGTTAATTGAAACCAATCCCCTGTGTTTGCCTGATAGTAGTCCTCTAACCAAATTGAAGGGAAATAAACCTCAGGTTGAACATAATATGGAATCCCTTGAGGTTGCTCTGCTAAAAACCAACCTAGATAAGACAAAATCATAAACCCCTAAAAATAGCTCTATAAAAGCCCAAAAGCTTGAAAATGACTCTACTAAGAAAAGCATTACCATTAACCTTGACTTGCAGGGCTCGAAGAAAGAAGAAGAGAGATAAAATTACTCCTTTACTTATATAATTTTATTTTTCATAAGAAAAAAACTTGAAATTGTTACCACAAATATAACTAACTTTATTATTTGGTATCAGCATCATATGATGGTTAATTTGTGGTGTTGTTGTTCTTGCCATCAAGGTTCAAATCCCGTTAGTGGTGCTATTGTTGAATTTTTGAATGGGGATGAGGTCCTTTTTTTGTGACCTCACTGATTCATAGCTACGACTTCATAAAAACAAAAAATATTACTCTGATTAAAGATATTAGTTTTTCACAATCCATAAAGTTGCTTGATGCAAAAAAATGCACACTATCTTGTCTAGAAATAGTAGCAAGGAACTAGCTCCGATCTTTAATAAAATTGTCAACTCTTTAACCACTTTGAACATTTATTGTATTTCACTACCTATTTCCTACAAAAATTATACAATTAAATTTCTACCTATTTATTGATAATGTTACTATTTTTTATTATACAAATTAGAGAAAAAGATTGATTCCACTATTTAAAAAACAAAATTGAATAAACATATAATTGAGACAACAATCAATACATAGATTTAGAATTGATGAGCTTGGATGGATAATATAACTAAATAAATGTTTGAATTTATATAAAACAAACTGACACTTAACTCTAAATTTTATCACGATTTTATCTCTAAAATTGATCACAATATTTTCTAGCTAATGTTACTAATTTACTAATGGGTTATAAATGATTAGATGAGCATCTATATCTCACCATTTTTTCTATCTTGCAAGACTCATTGTTGTATGTTTAGGGATATGAACCCCACTTCTAGCTTTGAACCATATATGTTGAAAAGATGTACATAGATATTGATGTTCACAACATGAGTTAGCTGGATGTAAATAATAAACTACATAGAAGTAGTGATGGCAAATGAAAGCATTCAAGAGTTTGTTACCCAAGAAGTTTTCTCATTTTGTCAAATCCCTATTATTTATTGAACAATTCAATACAGATGGTCAAATACAAATAAATATACAATCATGCCTAAGATGTTGATTAATACTCTTAATAAAATACTATTCTCTAATAAATGCTTCTTCAACCATAATTCTCTAATACTATTCTCTAATAAATGCTTCTTGAACTATAATTCTGTCATACCTATAAAATTGACCATAAAACAATTCAATACCCATAAATTTAACCCCATTCATAGTTCTAATGGCGATCACCTTCGTTGTGGATTCAGTTGGAATAACTATGCTGCTCCAGCTTGATAAACTGGAGGGCCATGGTGGACCTGTTAAATCCATGGCGGCCACCGTAGATGCTTTTGGGTGGACCACTCGGTAAAAGTGTGGCGGACTCATAGTGACAATGCCGATCCTGCGAGAGATCCGGTGCTGTCGCCCACTTGGGTCACTATAAATCTCTCATGATTAAGGAGCTCCTTACCAATTGTTATAAAGAGAGCTACTGATAATCATGACATGAAAATGAAAGAGATTGACAACCTACAAAAATATTTTGGCGACTTCTGCCAATATATGCCACCTTGAATGGAAACTGGTCGACCTGTAAAAGGCGCACCGGTTACATCCATCGCGTAAATTCTGTGTTAGTTTTATTTTAACTGAAGTGATGTGATTCTCATGTAATGTATACGTGACGTGCCTCTTATCCTTTTGAACTTTTTTTTAGTGCGCAAATCTTTCCTCTGCCAGCAACATTTGTGGTGATCTTTTGTATTGTTCGATCCACTATAAAGTTAAGTTGCAAAACATATCAAGAAATCACTCAGTAATTATTATTTTTTATTCTTCCTCCCATTCTTCCACATTTCCAAAATATTTAGGTAGTCCTAACATGTAATCCACCATGCAGTTTGTATGGAGGAGAAACTTTGTGCGTCTTCTACTTCTTTTTCATGCGTCACCATATCTATAGCAACAATAAAAATCTTACATCCACCATCGTGGCCATTATGGCCTTTATATTGAATGACTTTAAATGGAGGTAAAAGGTCTTTTTATCTCTTTTGGTAGTTTGTTCAAGAATTTTGACATAGATATGAATGTTTTTCATGATCTAAAAATAATTTACTATAAAAAAATCTATTTAAAATAGAATAAAATTTATGGAAGATTTGTAAGTCTTATCGTAAATTAGTTATTTAATGATAGTGGAGCTATAGAAAAAAATTCTTATACAAATCAATGAGCAGAGGTATATGCAACTATATTTAATCTTTGTCAGTACAAATATAATATATAATTATAAAGAATATCATAGACAAGGTGTACATGAAGAAAATATCCTCTTCAAAAGAAAGACCTATTGTAAGTAATTATGATACAATAACAATACCTATAAATAAATATTACTAATTACATCCCTAAGTACCAATAAATAGATGAAAAAAAATACAAATTATAAATGGTTCTACACAACTACGAACAAATTATATGACCTCAAAATATAACAAATTCTAATGTCTAGGTGGTTCCGGTATTCATGCAATATTTCAAAATTCCCTATAGTTTACCACATTGTCATAAATTGTCATAATTGACCACTTAACTTTGGTGCCTATTTTATTCGCTTTCTCAATTCAAAGATACTTCACGACATGCATCCCGAGGCTACTATAATGTTGATCAAGATCCCCATATAACACACCTATTATCATGCTATTACTTGGTATCATACAATGGTTTCACCTTTGAGAACTTATTTCAAACTTTATTTCAACCATTAGATTGTACTAAATATAAGATGATGTCTACATGTAAGAGAGTATACTCTTGACATATACATTGATATGGTGAACTCTTGAAATGAATCCTCTACAGTGACCACTACCAAAGTTCATGTACCAAGATCCATCTTCTAAGATTGAAATATAGATTCTCTGGGAAATTTGGTAGTGTATTAGTGTTCTAAGGGAGAGGCTACCACATGTAATATAGGGTCCTCATTTAAATCATTCATAACATTCTATGGAGGTGCACATTTTATCACTTTAGGAGAAAATATAGGAGTCCTCCATTCAATTGAGTGCAACATGTAAATGGGGTTGATGTGGAGTTAATTCAACTTGACTCACTACAATAGATGTAGCTGCAAAATTTAATGAAGATTTCCCTTGATAGAAGGGGATAATATTAGGTTGTTGTTATGTTTGTAATTGCCAGTCATTTTAGCCACTATGACTACACCAAGGTGGTTGTATATTTGGTGTGTCAAGATTGTAGTTTGGGGCTTGGAGCCTTCACTACATTAGTTGACCTTCAAATGATTCGCTTGGGTTCTTATAAAGTGGTGGTGGGTATATATTGGCTTGACACTCATCAAGATAAGATAGATTATTATGAAAAGGCAATTGAGTATGTAGACAATCATGGTGTTGAAGGTAAAGGCTTAAGAGTGTATAGACATATTTATCTTTGCATGATTGTAAAGTGTGCATCTTATGTCGTGTATAGAGAAGGGGAATAATTTGCTACTATTTAATTTAGCTATACAATAGACTATGGACTAGGGATTAACCTTAATAATCACCATATTCTTAAATTTTTTTATAAATTTCTCTCTATTATAATTAGTTTGGAATCCATCTTCGCAATGTCTATTACAATAATTCTAATGGAAACTAACAAATTTGAAATATAAACACAATCTTTGCCAATCATATCTAAAATAATAACTATTAATTATACTTAATAACACACATAATCAATTTGAAAATCACACACATTTTTGAAAAATTAATCAAATTATTTGTATCAACTTATATTGATATAGTTCTAATTTGTATAGCTAATAGGCCTTTTATGAATATCATTACATAGAAACAAACAAAATCAAATGAAACTATTGAACCTTTCTATCACTCCCTAAATCTCCATTGTTCCTTAAACCTCTAACACACTCCCTTAGTGAGAATACCTCAAGAACAAAAAGGGTTTTGCCCTTTGATTCTAGTAACCACTAAGTTTTCATCCACTAATAATAGTCTTCTATTGGTTTTCTTTGACTATGTGAAAGGATTTGCTATGAGGATTTGCAAGGCTTTGAAACAATAATAATCTTTACATATTGATTACATGTATTGTTGTTTTCTTTTATGGAGATTTAATTATTAAAATATTATCTTTATATGTAAATAGCCAGGAGATGGAAGGATTGAATACAAATTTGGGTGGCAACCAAAGTTATTGCAACATTTTATATATCCTCCATTAGTTTTTAATAGCAGAGCATCCAAATTTGACATGGATTTTTAGGTTCTTTGTAGTAAAGAACCATCCTCAATTCTGAAAATAAATATAAATAAATAATTTTAGGTTTACTATAATCTTTTTAACATAGGTTATGTTAAACCATTTGTGTGCTTTGTTTCACTATTTTGAGTGCACATTCCCATGAACAATTAATTTGAAAGAAGTAATACAAACGAATGTTAGAAAACCTTAAAAAACTATAAATAATATATATTAATGAATTGATTTATTATTATTATTCATAAATAGGTTTTCAGGCCATACTTTAATTTATTTTGATAACCCATTTCTACTCTTTCATATAATGTGTTTCACAATGTACTCATCAGTGAATTTCATAACTATTAATTGTCAACAAAAATAATTTATTTACAAATCCAAAGTGTGTACAAAGTAACATTTACCTTAGCATGCACGTACATTTATATTTTAATGTATACACATGTAATTTTGATTGCAACTTATTAACTTATTATCATCATTATAAAATAATAGACCTTTCTATTGTTTCGTAGGAAAACATGTTAGATTTAAGAAAAAAAAATCATGTATGGATATTTTGTATATGTGTCTATTTAAAATTAAATATAGAGTCAATTTATTTCCTAGTATTCATGTTTACAACTTTGATCATGTGGACCCTGTTGCTTCTGCTGGCCATTCTCGTGCAACTGACCCTTAGGTTGAGGACCTACACCCTCCCTTACCTCAATACCATCTAAATTCCTTTTTCACTGATGAGGTAGTAGATTCGTGGATAAACTTCTTGGTGGAAGCCATATTAGAATGGGTAAATCACCCGACCTTGCATCTCCCCATGTGGAATGTGTGGTTAAAGATCAATAAGTGGAGATTTCAGATGTGCTGCTCAATACGATGATTGCTGAGTTCAACGTTTCCCTCGTTGGTAAGTTTCTATCCTTTCATCCTACCATAGATCAGGTCAGGAAATGGGAAGTGGCTAGATGGAAACTAAAAGGAAGTATGACAATTAATGATATGGCAAACGGTATCTTCCTCTTCAGCTTTGTTAGCCAAGAGGACATGGTTAGTATTCTCACTGATGGGCCATGGTCTTATGGAAGTAAAAATTCCTTTATTTGTGCAAATGGAAACCTAGTCTGGACCCATCGAAATATTTAGGAGCAGTTGCTCCTACTTGGATTGGTCTCTTTGGTTTACCCTTGAAGTTCTAGAATTTGGGGTTTTTAAGGGGATTGTGAACTCCTTTGGGAAGTTCTTGGCTATAGACCATATTACACAATATAAATATAGACTACTCTCTGCTAGGATTGTGTTAATGTGGCCATAAACATAGTGCTTCTGACTAAAGTGGTGCTCCTATCAAGACTAGGTTCTTGGGTGCAACCTATTGAGTATAAAAATGCCAAAGCCTTCTGTCAAACCTGCAGAAGATATGGGCATCTAAGCTTAGCCTGTAAGAAATGGTTTGGAACAAAGAAACAACCTCCCATAGCTAGACTTCAATTCCTCTTGATGAGAATCAAAAGACTCTCATTTCTTGTTAGGTTGTGCATCTTCCTTCTGATCCTAAACCTTTTGCCTCGGAGATTGAGAACAACTTGTCTAGAGACAAGAAAAAAAAGTTGATGATTTGAGGAACTTGTCCTCTAATGGTGCTTAGATACTGGATGTAAACCAAAAGCCTCCTATTTGTATGAAGATGGGAGGCAAAGAGGGTGATGTTGCTTCGGGTGTAGATATGGTGATTGACCTAGGTCAAAACCCTATTCCAAATATGGGTTCATCTTCTATTGGTGATGGCCAGGTGGTTTCTTTTAGGGATTTAGGATGCTTAATCCCTAAAAAAGAAGAATATTAATACGGAGAATCTAATTTTGATCCCAAAGGAGAAGAGGGGTGTGGGATTTGTTAATCTAAAAGAAAACTTACAAATCCTAGGGTTTTCATCTTCGCCCCCCACCTTGCAAATCAAGGAAGTTTTTCTCAGATGTGAAAAGTGATGATTTAGATTGGAATAAAGTGAATACTAAGAACAAAAAAAATAGATAGTGGATGTTGGTGGGCACAATAAAGTTGGAAGACCATCGTAGATGGGTTCAAGAACCAAGGATGCAGCACGTGAAGTTGTAGATGGAAGAGAGAGGACCTTATATGGTCTCTCTAAGAATAGGAAAAAGAAGAAATAACTTCATCTCATCCTTTGGGATGCCTATTCTACTCAAGGTTGAGTATATCCTTAGATCCTTTTTTTTATGAAGATTCTTTTCTAGAATGTCAGGGGCATGAATAGCCCTATGAAGCAATACATGTTAATGTTCACTTTGATGGAAAAAAAAGTTGAAACTCTCTTGATACAAGAATCCAAAATGAGATTTGATGTTTTCCTCAATGTTGGCAAGTCTTTTTGGCCATCAACTACCTTTCTAGCTAGAGATGCTAATGGGGCATCTGGAGCTATTGCTAATTTATGGAACCCAACTTCCTTTGATGGCACTCTAATTCACTCGGCTAAGAATTGTCTCATAATTAGATGAAGGACCTCAGTTTCCACCTTGAATGGTATCACATAAATTTTTATGCCCCTAATGGTAGAGCTCCTCTGGACAGCTTATGGTCATCTCTAGCAAGTTTCATCATGAACTCTATTGTGTCCTAGTTGATGGTTGAAGATTTTAACTCTCCTTTGTACCCTTCAAGAGAAATCAGGTGGTATTAAATATTATTTAGATAGTATGAATGATTTGGTAGACTTTATATCTATTATTGATATGATGGATATTCATCTTACTAGTTCTAAATTTATTTGGTCAAATAGAGAATCTGGTCAAAATCTCATTCAATTCAAACTAGATAGGATCCTCGTTTTGAGTAATTGAATTTTTTTTATTACCTCTACTTATGTGCCCTCCCTAGATCTGGCTTAGATCATAGTGCAATCCTTGTCTCCTTGGAAGAGACCACAAGGAAAAAAATTCTACCCCTTAAGATATGAGATCATGTGGTCTCTACCCTCGAATTTCAAAGCATTGGTGGAATAATGGTGGAATGTCCCTATCAATGGCACCTCTATGTACTTTTTTCCCAAAAAACTTAAAATTCTAAAGGCAAATGTTAAAGGGTGGAACCATTACTCTTTTGGGAATATCTTTGAGCAAAAAAAATCTATTACAGCTAACCTAGAGATTATACAAAAGAAAATAGAAGATAATTGTGCTTCTCAAGAAGATTGCATGGAAGAGATCATGCTAAGAGATCAATGGTTTAGATTAAATAAGAAAGAAGAGGTATTTTTGGAAACAAAAGTCAAGGACACAATGTCTTACTGAAGGAGATAAAAAAAGACAAATTCTTCCATCAATCTACAATGAAGCATAGGAGTAGGAACATGATAAGACAACTTCAGAAGGAAGATGGATCGTTTACAAAAGATGAGAAAGAGATGGTTGAGATGTTTTTTAACTTCCTTAGCTAGCATATCTCTAATAGCCAAAGTCATTTTCAATACCCTTGTGGATTTCTTAAAAAGAATCTCGAAAGTCATTACTAAGGAGGACTTGGGTAAAAGCATAAATCTATGTCACACTTTAATAAAGGATATGGCCAATGCTGATTCAACTTTTTAAATTCAATCAATAAAAAGTGAAATATATATTTGGAATTTTGACATGATGTAAACTAATAAAATGTATATTTTTTCGTGTATCTTATGTTTGTAATTTTAAAAAAATTATTTGAATATACTTTCTTATAAAGTATACACTATAATATAGTTGCTAATAAAATACTGAAATTGAAGTTACACGACGGATCACACTTTATATAGTAAATTTTACCCTTTTTTCTTCAAATTTTTTGTGCATATTGATAACTTGAAACTTTAGTGCAAAAATATATTTTTAAGTATTTTTTATGTATATATATATTTTCCAATAAATTTAAAAAGTTGTGTGTACTGAAATATAACTCTTTCCATTTGGCATCACCTTTTTTCCTAATTATTTATCCAAATTAGAAAATAATTATAGAGTTTTTTCTCTAGTGTTTTTATTTTTTTCAAAAATTTTAAATAAATTTAATTATTTTTCCTTGACAAGCTAATAACCTTATATTTTAGTGTTGATGACCTACTTTCAATAAAAATAAAATATTTTTACATTTCAAAAGAAATATTATATATAAGAGTAGGAGTTGTTGAAACATCGAGTTTAAAAAAAAAAAAAAAAGTGGTAATTAGACCCAAAGTTGTATAAAATATACATTTAGTATATTTCAATTGGAAAAGTCATGTTCCAAATATAGGATAGTTATAATGAATCTCTATAGAGTGTATGTTTGACTAAAATTAATTTTTATTTAGAATTATTTAAATTCACTTGTGCTGATAAGTTGGCCTGAAATGTGACATAGTTTTGTCTTTTTACCCCTTGTCTTTGCTAAATTCTAGGATGTCCCTTCAAGAGGTCAAAGATGCAGTGTTTTACTTTGGTGCATTCAAGGCCCCGAGCCATGACGGGTTCCCCCTGACTTTCTTCCTAGAGTACTGGTATGTCATTGGTATGGACATCTTCAATATTGTGAAGGGCTTCTTCAAGTCTAGTATACTCCTCAACCAAGTTCACTCTACCTTCATTTCTTTAATTCCTAAAATGATAATGTTGCTTCCGTAAGGACTTTAGACCTATTAGCCTATGCAACACTCTATATAAAATTATATCAAAAGTTATGGTTAAAAGGCTCATAGCTATGCTGATAAAATGATCTCTTTCAATCAAAAAGGCTATGTCAAAGGAAGACACATTGTGGATGCAGTTATTACAAGTCATGAACTTGTAAAATATATGGATAACAACAAAATGCCATGCATGGCTTCTAAATTAGATATCTCTAAAGACTACGATAGAGTTTCCTAGAACTTTCTTTTTGAAGTGTTAAAAATGTTTGGATTGAAGGATAAATTCCTAAAGATGATAATTCAATGTGTCATGCCTGCTAATTTTTTGTTCTAATAAATGGTTCTCCTAGCGGTTATTTTTCTTGTGGAAGAGTTCTTCACCAAGGTGACCCACTATCTCCATATTTATTCATTATTGTTGTTGAAGTCCTGGGAAGAAATATTGAAAAACATAATGGGAAAGGAATTTTAAGAGGTGTAAAATCTGCCTCAACTATGGATCCTATATCACACCAAAAGTACGTAGATGATACCATCATCTTTGGTGAAGCCTATGTATCTAGGAGGCCAAATACTGGAAGGTGATTTTGGACAATTATGCTATAATTTTAGGGTAGCATATAAACTATGAAAAGAGTAAACTATTCCTCATGAATGTTGGCTATAACCTTTAGGCTAAAATCACTAAAGTCTTGACTTCTCAGACTACTACTTTACCGAATTATTATCTTGGATTACCTCTTATCTCTATGTCCCCCTCTACCCTTTCCTAGAACAGTATCATTGAAAGGTTTCAGAATAATTTAGTGGGATGGAAGGGAAAACTCCTTAGTCTTGCAGGAAAAAATCACCTAGTCAAATCATGCCTTCAAAATATTCTTGTTTACTACCTCTCCCTCTTCAAGATGTCAGGATGTGTTGTTGATAGGATAGAAAAAATCCAAAACTATTTCCTATGGATGGAGACTAAAGAAAAAACCAAACTTTTCCTTGTGGCCTAGGATAAAGTGTGTTTCTCTATTAATGCTAGTGGGCTTCACATAAGAACAATCAATTCCTTCAATAGGGCCTTAATATCCAAAATTGGTTGGAAGTTGGTAGAAAGGAAAAAGTATTGGACATTTATCATTAGTGCTAAATACTTCAGTAATACTAGAAGTTGCTACTTTCTCAATTAGAGAGAATTACCCTTGAGCTCATGCATATGGAATAATGTCTCTAAAACTAAATCTACTCTCAAAAAATATGGAAAAAGACTAGTAGGGAATGGAAAAAGAAGTAGATTCTGGGATGACATTTAGATTAAGGACTCAACTCTTTCAAAATTACCTCAATTTAGTAAAATCAAGTAGATTGTCATCAAAAGCTATGGTAAATTTGTTCATGATTATATATTATATGGTAGGGGTACAAAGCTAGCTGGCAAATCTTGGATGAAGATGTGCTTGGAAATGGGGATATCCTAATCCACCTTCATGATCAATTGGTGAAAGAGGCTCAGTCATTGAATACTTCTTAGGTGATTTCTCCTTCTCTTCATGTTTTAATTATGAATGGATTTGGTGGTCAAACCCCTCTGGTGCCTTCTCAATTAAGTTAATCTACCACATCATTGTGGATGATCCAAAAGACAACTTCTGCTGGTGCAAAAATTGGATTAGAGGTGTTTTACCCAAGGTTAATTTATTCTGGTGGGCTATTGCTCATGGAAGAATTTTGATGATTAATAATCTAAATCAAAGAGGGTTCTCATTCGTTAACAGATGTGTCCTATGCTACAAATACCTTGAAAGAATTAACCATTTGTTTCTGCACTATGAATTTTCTAAGGAAATTTGGGATGAGATGGGTGTAGATCTAGGAATCTGCTGGACCCTCACAAAGAATATGAAAGACTTTATTGAATAATGATCCCAAATCCCTTTTACCTACCCAATCATCAAAAATCAATGGCTTCAAATTCCCCCTTTTATGGCTTGGAATTTATGGAAGGAAAGGAATAATAGGATGTTTAGAGATTAAGCCCAGAGTAGTAAGGTATTATTTCATGTCATTAAGCAACAGGTAAAGGAAAATACAAATGTGACTCAATTGTAGAATTCCAAGGTGATGCCAAGCCTAATTGACCTTAGATTAAAGTAGATATGAGGAGTTAACCATAGTCTTCTCAAAATGAATTGACACAATATGATCCTAAGAAAGAACTAAACTTGGATTCCTCTAGAGTCTGAAGGCTAGCTAAAGTGAAATTTTGATGGTTGTTCTAAAGGGAAACCTAGCTTATCAGAGGCAGGAGGCATTATAAGAGATTGTAAAGGCTTTATGATAGAAGGTTACTGTGCATATTTGGTAAAAGGATCGAATAATAGAGCTGAGGCAATGGTGGCCTAATAGGGTCTCTCATGCCTCCATTACCACAATGGAAAAAATGTTATTCTTGAAGGAGATTCAAAACTTTCTATTAATTGCCTCAATGATAATGCAAATGTTCCCTTGGAGATAAAGGGAATTATTTGGAAATGCAGAAGGATATTGGACCTCTTTAGTAAATCAAAATCCAACATAATTACAAGGAAGGAAACTACATGGTAGATGAGGCTACGAATCAAGGCTTAACCAAAAAAGACTGGTGTTACTTTAATTATATCAAGAGCACAGATGGATTAAAAAATATCCTAGAAAAGGAATAGGTAAAGTCCTTCCTATTTGACTTGGTTAATTATTTGGGGACTTAATGGTGCCATGGCTACTTCAATCCTTATTCATTAATATGCATGCCAATAATTTTCCAATTTAAATTTTTCCCCTGATGACTTATAAGAAGGTGACTAGGATGGCGATTGGATGGATGATTTGGGTGATGTGTTGGATGCCCAGTAGGAGAATTAGTGATGTGGATGTTATTAATTAAAATTATATAGCTAGAGGTACGATGTCTTTTCTATCTAGCCTTACTTTATCTAATAAAGATGGCAAAATCATTCGATGGAAAGGTGACGAACTTGCTAATCAATGTGGCTTAATTTCCCATAATGTGAATGGGATGCTCACAACTATGAATAGAAAAATCTATTAAGTCAAAAATAGCCTTTTAAATGAATATCTTTTAACAAACAGGACAACTTCTAAAATTTAAAGTTTGTTTTCTAGTCGCTTTCATACATTATGTTTTTGCACTGGGAATAATCCTACTGATATGGGGGGGCCTTTGAAGAGAATAAAGCTGAAGAGTTGCAAATAATTGTATAATAATGAAGAGGTCTAGGACCTCTTTCACAAAGAAGGCATGACTTCTTTTTTTTGTTACCATCAGGTTACAATAGGGCTTTATCGGCAAGGTTCTGTAATTCTTGGCAGAATGGAGAAGTGACTATTGGTCATGTCTCCTTTGTAGTGTCACCGGAGCTTATAGATGAGGTGACAAGGTTGCAGAATGAAGGGGAGAAAGTGGAAAGGTGAAGCTACAAATATTACAAATGCTACATGAAGAATTTCTTCAAGAAAGGTGAGCAACCGGTTGTGGTTCAAAATGGGTATGGTCGTTCTATTTTCCCTAAGCCCTATTCTATAGTTAGCTACTTTGTTATGAAATATTTCACCTTAGAGGACAATTATACTTTGGTGCATGGTTACCATATCCCCATTTTGAATCATATTTGGCATAGAGATAGGATTAATTTACCCTATTTTGCTTTTACTTCCCTAGAGTCTAGCATTTCTAATGGAGCCAACCATCTGCTGCATCAAGGGCTAATCTATATCATGTATAAGTATTCTTTTTACCACTCCCCTAACTGTAGTCATTTGTTCTCCCTTCCTAGTAATGTTGAGCCTATTGATGAAATTTGTGGGTCCTCTGTCAAAATTGAGTTAATTGAAAGCAATCCCTTACGTTCGCCTAACATCACTCCTCTGACCAAATTGAAGCGAAAGAAACCTCGGGTTGAAAAGAATATAGAATCCCTTGAGGTTGCTCTACTCAAAATCAACTCAGAGAAGAGAAAATTGGAAACTACCCAAAATAACCCTATAAAGGCTAGAAAGCTTGAAAATGACTCCACTAAGAAAAGCATTACCTTTAACCTTGACTTACAAGACTCAAAGAAAGAAGAGGAGAGATAAAATGAAAAGGAGAAGAAGGAGAGGAGCTTTGGGGAAAGAAGGTTACCTCTGCTACTGGATAAGGATAAAAAGGTTCAAATTGAACCTAAAGTGACTACTTATGAATTGGCAGAAGAATTTAACCCAGAAGATGTTGATGAATCCTGAAATGAGGATACAAAGGATGAGGAGTTTCATGTAGAAGAAGAAGAACAAGAGGAACACTATAAGGAGGAGATGGATGCAAGGACTGATTCCTCGGAGGACATGAAATATTCTTACCCTATCTCCTTGTCTCTTAACTCTCAAGAGGATGTTGAAATGATGTCCTATTCTCAAGAGTTGCCTTCAAATAAGAAAAACAATAAGAACCTGCAAAATTAGATAATGTAGCTACAGGTGAGGGTTATCAACTTGGAAGAGAAAATTGAAGAATACAAGCAACATTATAATCAAATGGGTGGCTCTTTCTTATCTATATGTGCCATCAAATATGGCATAATGAGAAAGGTTGCCATGGGGTTCATTTCTGGGCAGAGCCAGATTTAAAAGAAGGCCAAGAAGCTTCTAAAGAAAGAGAAACTAGACGAGGAGAATGAGGAGAAAGAGACCACTCCTATGGAGATTTGGAATAACCATGTGCATAGGCTGAAGCGCAGCTAGAATCTAATTAAGAATGATTAAGTAGTTTAGTTTTTTTATGTTTTTTGCTTATCTCTGCTATAGTTAGTAGTAGCTGCTTTAAGTATTATCTAAGGAATCAGGCTGCATTCCATAATCATGAGACTTTTATTATTATTGGTTACTTTGTTAAGTGTTTTGACTCTTTATATCATCTTACTACTAGAAATATGTTAGGTAGATGCTGGTTATCTCAAAATAGTATGTTTAGTTACAGAGACATGATGATTTTTGACTAGTTTTGAGAGTGGATGGATGTGATCCTTTTGTTGGCTCTTTGATACTAGAACTTTTGTTACTGCTCTCTGTTTTTGTTGCTTTTTAGGATTCGGGGCCTTCTCCCTGCTAATATAATATAAAACATTGAATTAAAATTATAGTAAGATACTTTTCTATGTTATTATTAACATTCATATCTATGACACACTTTCTAAATCCTGTTGGCAATTTGGAGGAATTGATTATGTGTTGCATTGTTGTTTCTCATTGATGGAAACATTGGCAACACCTATTGTACTAGCTGCTTTGGTTGGTTACCAGTATCTGGTTGGATTGGATCATTATGATCCGGTATGCTCTAGTATGTTTCGGTTATGGAATTGGCTTATTCATGTTCATGTTCAGTCAGTTGGTTTTGATCAAGTGATCGGATGCTATCTTGTATGTTGGTAATCTTGGTTTGTTGTTATGACGAGGGTTTCACCAATAGAGATTTGTTGAAGATATTTGATGATATGCATAAGTACTGTTGGTGCAGCTTCTAGTGGAGATTCAAGATACTGATGGTGATCATGTTCAAGACTTGGTTGATTGGGATCATTGCTTTAGCATGTGTGGACCTAATTTGGGTCTCAGTTTATCTAGGTTATGGACTAGCTTAATGTAACTTATGGATTGGACCTCTCTATGAATTTTCAGGATGTCTTATGGGTTGTATATTATTTGTTTGGTCTTTGGCCGACATATTTTATAATTATGTAATTGTATTATTGTCTGGTGGCCGACCTAATTGTTTATGGTTGAGGGTTTGTATATTTGTGATGTAGGATCACATTGTAGATCATCATGGGAATGGGATATGGATGTAATGAGCGAATAATGTAATAATCATTCAAGCAGAGGATTTGGTCGATCATTGATGATCGAGTTGGTTTATGTAAGAGGATTTAGTTCTCCGGTATTGAGCTTAATTAGAACTGTACCCAGGCATAAGAGATGCTATCTTTGCAGTTAATTTATTTCTTCGGATTGTAGTGTGGATTTCTATGTAGTTAGTGAGACTCCTTTTTTGATGAGTAGTGTGTTCTACACTATTGGCCTTCCTGCATGTGCACCAGTAGGAAACTCATCTGACAACTAAGGTATTTGCCTTAGCAAGCAGCAAATTGATGACAGATCTTGCATTGCCCCTTGTAGTAGTCTAAAATCTCATTTCAGATCTTTGGGAGTTAGTTTGGAGGGTAATCGACAAATATTTGTCAGATCTTGGATCTAGTTTTGTTTACCACATATAGATGTTATAACAATATGTTGAAGAGAATTGTGGAGAGTGCTAATGTCAAGGTGGATGAGTTGAATAGAAGTCAAATCAGAGTTTATGAGAAAGAACTGGTAGTGGAAATGATCATAACTGAACCGATAACACCTTTACCCGAACAAAATGTTGAACCAGTTACTCTGGTAGTATTAGAAAATTCAACAGTATCTGAAGAATTAGGAAGATGAACAGAGTTAGAAGACTCCTAGGTATGTGTGATTAAATCGTTGTGGATAAGAATAATGGAGTAATGACAAGAAGAAGATTGACATCTAGTGAGGTATGTTTAATTTCTCAAGTTGAACCGATATCAGTAATTGAAGCATGTAAAGATGAATGTTGGTTGAAAGCTATGGAAGAAGAATTAGATCAGATAGAAAATAATAATACATGGACTTCAGTTCTCTAATCTAAAAATAAGAATGTTATTGGAACAAAATGGGTTTTTAGGAGTAAATTGAATAAAGATGGTCAAGTTGTAAGGAATAAAGCTAGATTAGTTTGTAAAGGATATTCTCAAAATGAAGGAATTGATTATGGTGAAACTTTTGCACCTATACCTAGGATTGAAGTTGTAAGATTATTTCTTGTCTATGTTGCACATAAGAACTACAAGGTTTATTTGATGGATGTTAGTTGTGAATTTTTGAATGGGGATCTTGATGAGGAAGTTTATATTGAGAAAATTGATGGTTTTTCACTTTTAGATGATAAAAACAAGGTTTGTCGATTAAAGAAAGCTTTATATGGATTAAAGCAGACACCTAGAGCTTGGTATGCAAGGTTATATAAATATCTTTTGAAGCTTGGTTTTACTAAATTTAATGTTGACAGTAATCTATATTATAAGGTCACTGATGACGATATACTGATTATTGATTTTTTTGTTGATGACATCATTTTTGGACGTGAAGATAAGTTGTGCATAGAATTTTCTAAGAATATGGAGAAATATTTTGAAATGTCTATGATTGGGGAAATGAATTTTTTTTTAGGTTTGTAGATTACTTAGACTGATAAAGGTATTTTCATCTTTCAAACTAAGTATGCTAAGTAATTGTTGAAGAAATTTGGCATGGAAGATTCTAAACTGGTAAGTACTCCTATGGTTACAAGTGAGAAAATTACAAGGAAAGATGAATATGCATTGGTAAATCCTACAAGATACAAGTCTAGGATTGGAGGTCTTTTTTATTTGACTCAGACTAGGCGTGACATAATGAATGTTGTTTGTATTGCATCAAGATATCAGAGTGATCCTAGAGAAAATCATGAGAGTGTGGTGAAAAGAATTTTTATATACTTGCAAGGTACATCTGAATATTGTTTGTGGTACCCTAATTATGATGACTTTAATTTATGTGCATATACAGATGCAGATTGGGTTGCAGATATTGATGACCGAGAAAGTACTTCCAGTGCAACTTTCTTTCTTGGAAAGAAGTTGGTTTCATGGATCAGCAAGAAACAATCATGTACTTCTTTATCTACTACTAAAGCTGAGTATGTTGCTACTACTACTAACTGTATAGAAGTTCTATGGATAAAGTAAATGTTGAGGGATATTAAAGTGAATTGCAATGGACTGGTAGTTATCACTGTGATAACTCTGCTATTATTGAAATATCAAAGAATTCAGTATTTCACTATAAGACAAAGCACATATCTATCAAGTATAACATTTTGAAGGAGAAGGTGGAAAAAAATGAAGTTAGAATGGTTTATGCGAACACTAAAGAGCAGATTGTAGATATTTTCATGCCTAAAGAATCATTTGAGTAGTTGAGAGACAGATTAGGAGTTTCTGCCCCTTTGATAGAAAATAGATGGATGTTATTCAACATCAGTCTAGTATGCATTATCAGGGATATCATTCATTTCAGAATTGATTTGGGGATACTACTGCTCAGGGTGAGTAGTTAGCTTTGTGATTCACTGGTTTATGATTTTGCTTTCTTGCATTGATGTCAAAGGGGGGGAGATATTAATGTGAAAAACATAAGGAGTTATATACATTAGCGGGAGAGATACTTATGTGTAATACAAATCTTGACAAAGATAATCTAAGGGGGAGATTATTGGAGGAAAAAAATTTCAAATTGGTTGTATCCCGTTTGGGGAATTTGGTTCAGGTCTATGGATGGTTATCTGGTACAGAGATATTTTGTTTAGAACTTCATTGTCATATCATGTTGTGGGAGATTGTTGGCTATCTTCCATTGGGGGAGACTTGTTTGGCATTTCTTGGCACTTGGATGTTTTTCACATCTAGTGTTGCCATCAATGCCAAAGGGGGAGATTGTTGGCAATTTGGAGGAATTGATTATGTGTTGCACTGTTGTTTGTCATTGATGGCAACACTGGCAATACCAATTGTACTAGCTACTTTGGCTAGTTACCAGTATGTGGTTGGTCCTAATAGGATGTTTGGTTTCTAGTTGGATTGGATCATTATGATCAGGTATTCTCTAGTATGTTTGGGTTATGGAATTGGCTTATTGATGTTCATGTTCAATCAGTTGGTTTTGATCAAGTGATCGGATGCTATCTTGTATGTTCGTAATCTTGGTTTGTTGTTCTGACAAGGGTTTCATTGGTAGAGATTTGTTGAAGATATTTGATGATATGCATAAGTACTGTTGGTGCAGCTTCTAGTGGAGATTCGGGATGCTGATGGTGATCATGTTCGAGACTTGGTTGATTGGGATAATTGCTTTAGCGTGTGTGGACCCAATTTGCATCGCGCTTTATCTAGGTTATGGACTAGCTTAATGTAACGTATGGATTGGACCTCTCTATGAATTTCCAGGATGTCTTATGGGTTGTATATTATTTGTTTGGTCTTTGGCCGACATATTTTATAATTATGTAATTGTATTATTGTCTAGTGGCTGACCTGATTGTTTATGGTTTTATAATTATGTAATTGTATTATTGTCTGGTGGCCGACCTGATTGTTTATGGTTAAGGGTTTGTATATTTGTGATGTAGGATCTCATTGTAGATCATCATGAGAATGGGATATGGATGTAATGAGCAAATAATGTAATAATCATTCAAGAAGAGGATTTGGTCGATCATTGGTGATCTATTTGGGTGTATGTAAGAGGATTTAGTCCTTGGGTATTGAGCTTAACTATAACTGTACTCAGGCATAGGAGATGCTATCTTTGCAGGTCACTCATTTCTTCAGATTGTAGTTTGGATTTGTATGTAATCAGTGAGACTCCTTGTTTTATGAGCAGTGTGCTCTAGGCTGTTGGCCTTCCCACAAGTGTAGACCCCTCATCTGTAATCACATACTTACTACAGAAATATTATCCAACTGTGGGTAGGCTTCCCACCATTATTTTTCCCTTTACCATGTTTTCCACGTACAAATCTTGGTGTCATGTGGATGATATTTATTCTCTGATTATTGTTTATGCTTAATTGGTTTATGCATTTTGGTATTGATCCTTTGGGTTCCGGTATTAAATTTTTAATTTCTTAAGGTTCCGGTAATCTAGTGACAATTGATTCCCCTCCCCCGCCCTCTTAGTTTTCTTCTAGGTTTATGAACTCTCTAACAAATCCTACTCTCATTTTCTTGATTTTCTTCATAAAAATAATGATGGCAAACTATAGGAATTGCATTACACTATGCTCATCTTTTATTATGATGAACTTCTTTTGGGGAAACTAGAAATAATTTGAGGTAGATTATAATATATATATGATTGATCAATGATAATTATTTATTACAAGTATATACACACAATATCTACCAACTAAAACACTAAATTTAGATGAAAACTTTTAGGGGCATCTAGAATATTTAATTACCAAGCCTAAATAAGAACTGAGATGGCGAATTCCACTCAATGGTAATGGATTCATTTTACAAACTTGGAATGGATTTGCTACACATAATTCTATAAGACCTTTTTTTTTCTTGGGTTATTTTTCTTTTCTTGTATAACACCATATCAAAGAAATATTAATATCTCAATGACACTAATGCTTCACGCAAACAATTCGCATAAACAAATCATACACAACCATCCATATGCCAATGAAGGTTCTCACCTCGTAACAACAGGGATTTCTCAAAAGCCCACCCTTGAAAATAAGGTTTCTCAATAATCAAAGATACAATACAATATTTTTAGTTAACACTCAAGTTACAAATGTAAAATCCCTCCCAAGGTCATACATCAATTTTTTTTAATCTGACACAAGATTCAACATAATGGGATGAATTATTTCTCATTCACAAAACCCCACATAAATACACACACACAATCAATCACATAAGAAAAATCCAACTACAAGATAAGGATTGCATACAACATCAAAACTAATTAAGAAACTATTTATAGACAACATCCTACCCCCAAGACATTTTCATACTAGGGATTTTTTTAATGAAGCTTACCATGTCCCTCAAATCCTTTCACAATCCCTTCCTAATCTCTTAAGAAGTAAAATATAAAAACCTCCCAAAAATAAGATATTTAAAAATTATAGCTTGAATCACTTGATTCAGGACGTGATAGATTTGACACACCCATTCCTTACTCATAACACACTCTCCCTTAAGGGTCAAGCTGCCATCAACATTATAAATCCCATGTATCAAATTACTCCTAATGTTGTTTGTAAATCATTCATAAGGGATGAGGGATTCACCATCACTAGTGAATATTTTTACCATCTAGATTTTACCATCACTAAATAAGATAAAATGGTATGGTAACTAAATTTTCATCAAGAGTTGGTAACTAATATATTATGAAGTGATTTTCTATTTATTGAGAGGGAATATTGAAGGATAAGGTTGTTATTGGTGCTCAACTTCCTAAGAAGGTTTTTATGAGGTTATTATTTTAATTTTTCGGCAGCTATTATTAAAGACAAAACTACTTGGGGTTATAAATAGTTACCAAATTATTGAAACGTTATAAACAACTAAGTGTCCAAATAAAGTAGGTGAGTAAATTAGTTGTAACCTACTTTATCCTATGCATTCAATGCTTGCATTTATGTATGGGATGCATTGTATTTTTTAACCAACTTGGATGCCCAATTAAGGAGCTGAAAATGTTATATAAATAAGGCATAAGGTGGTAGTGTGTGTTTGAGATTGTTAAGAGTGATAAAATTATATTTACATTTGTTGAAAGATTGAATATTGAAGAGGGGAAAGGGAATATTATATGTAATCTCTTTTTGAAGATAATAAAAATATAATTCTCTCTTCTTGGTAAAGTTTTTATGTGAAGAAAATATTTACAAAAAATAGTGTTGTGTGTTTAATTTACCATAATGATAAGTCATTATTGTTAATTCTCATTTAAAATTCATATGGTTAACATTTATATTTCTAATTTACAGTAGATTTTAGATTTCATTTATTTTTTTCACCTTTAGTTTTATAAAATTTGGTATTAGAACCTAGCTAGTTCTATTTATTGAGGAGTAGAACAATGTTTTTTGGAGATGTATTGGGATAATCTATATTTTGCATATTTGTGTTGATATCATGGCTACAAATTCTTCTTGTATGGACATTAAAAAGTTCAATGGAATAGATTATGATTTGTAGAAGGTGAAAAGGGAAAGTATCCTTGAGGAACGAGATCAATGGGTGGATATAACAAGTGAAAAGAAACTTGTGGGCTTGACTAATCATGCTTAGGAGAAGATGAACAAAAATGCACGAGGTATAATTAGATTGTGTCTTTTTTATTCTTTTCTCCTAAATGTGTCAAATCAAAAGATGACATAGACTTTGTGGAATATTATAGGTAAGACCTACCAATCCAAAATCGTCATAAACAAACTCTACTTGAAGTGAAAACTAATTTCTAAAAAAATGAAAGAAGGTGACACAATAGTTGAGAATTTAAATTATTTTAATTTTATTTTGCTTCAACTAGCATCTACAAATTTAATGGTTGAAGAAGAGGATAAGTCTATCATGCTTCTTTGTTCTTTACCTAAGTCATGTGAAATTAAACATTCTTTCTATCACTACTAACCTTGAAGATCCAAATATGGATGTGCTTGTTGCAACTTTGTTGACATGGGAAATGAGGAGAAAGGGTATGGATAGTTCAAATGATGCTTTTAATGTTAGGGGAAGGCCTAAGGAATTATGGTCTAAAGGAGATGGGAATGGATGAACAAGTCTAAACATAGATCTAAACCTCCATGTAAAAGGAATAGAGTTATATGTTGGAACTATGAAATGAGAGGACATTTAAAAAGGAATGCAAGAACCCCAAAAAATAGTTTGTTTCCTTTTGGAAATCCTCAAACTCACATGATGAAGATTTGGTTTCCTCTCTTCATATTATGACTAATGAACTTTTACTAATTGATTTAGAAAGCTCATACCATATGAATCCTAATAAGGAGTGGTTTTCCAAATATGAGAAATATTAAGGAGAAATATATTTTGCTGATAACTCTTTATATCCTAATATTGAAAGACGTAAGATTTAGTTGTGTTTTAGTGATGGGAAGATAAAATCTCTTTTAAGTATTTTTCATATTCTAGGTTTAGAAAGAAGTTTTATTTCAATTTCTATGTTGATTTATTTGCAATTGTATGTAACATTTGACAAGCATTAAGTTGCATGTGTTAGTTAGGATCTTTTAAGAAAAAAATATTCTCTCTATATTATCTAGTTAGTTGGTTAGTTTTCTTTATGGTATTTTAGCGGACATTATACAAGAATACATACACACAAACCAAGGTATTACTATAATAGCCTCATAAGCCTCTAAAACACCCAAAACAAATTGAAAGAGATCATAGGCTAGAACCTCAAAAGAAAGGCACACATGTATAACTTAGCATCACCAAAAAGAAGGCCATATCATAACAAGATATTGATATATCCAAAATGTAAATGGGAGAAGCATTATACTTTCCACCCAAGAATAGTCCTACTCTTGGAAGCCTGCAAAATCAAGTATAGAGCACACCTATTTCATGATCCTATACACAAATCAAACACACAAGAATGACCATTTGACTCTCTCCAAGTCTAGGGCACATAATCACAATTATTGCTAGCCACCATAGAAACTATGCCAGTAACCAACAACATGATCTAAAGTAGCATCAATAACTCTAAACGTCTTACTTAGGAACCACTACCAATGTTAGGAAACTCCATATAGCCATCGACTCAACCAAGAATATCATCCCAAATTACTAAAAAGGACAAAAAAAAAAAAAAAAAACTCATCCTGAGCATGCCTCACCTCCCAAAAAAAAAAAGAAAAAAGCCTCATTTCCTGAACATCATTGTATAATAGTGAGGATTTCCTTAGCACACCTGCTTCTCTTTGAGAAACTAGAGACAACATAGGGGTTCTTAGAAGCATGAACTCTCACAAATTGGAACACTAGATTGAGGAGGCTCAATGACCCCAAAACACAAGCTCTCTATAGTCCACTCACAGTGTAATAATCAATCCTTCTTCTACTGGAAAAGCACTAGGGCAGCATAAGGTGAATGTGAGGGATGTAAATAACTAGCTTCCACTAGATCCACTAGTTGTCTTTTTAGCTCTTGCATTTCAGGTGCAGAAAGTCTGTAAGGAGGGTGTGCAGGTGGACTCACTCCAGACTCCAACTCAATGTGATGATCAACATAACGCCGAGGAGGAAGGTCCTCGGGTAAGTGGTATGGTAAGACATATTTATACACCTTGAGTATATCCTTAGCAGCATTCTAGTCAAAAGACGTCACCTCCCCTTCATCATCCCATTCACTAAGTAGAGTGACCAAAAAACTGTTTGTCAGAGTTCTTACGAGTTGCACGGCCAAAAGTCAGAGCACTTACAATGCAGTTTGCTTGAGCAACTTTAACAGTGTTGACCATCCTAAGCTTGTGCAAATCCTTGAAGATCACAAAGACTAAGTATGGAGAAACGACTGCACAAGATTTCCTTATGAAATCCTTCCCCAGAATGAGGTTGAAGTCGACCATGTCTATAACAACGAAATTCACTGGGCCTTGCCACACACCAGCTCTTATCACTACTCCATAAATATGTCCATAGCACTTATGAGCAAGTCCATTCACTGATTTGAAAGACCTAGTCCCTTCTTTAATTGGCAGCTTAACAGATTTTGCTTTCTTAACCAAAATATAGTTATGGGTGGCTCTTGTGTCAACCATAGTCAGAACTTTTGCACCACTAAAGAAAGATTCGACAAATAAAAACTCATGTTGAGCTGATGAGTTAGAAATAATACTTTAAGAGGCAACTCGCACACTACATTCAACATCTGGAGGATTCTGACTTCAGGTATGACTTCATCCTAGGCAAGAGCAGCATTCACACGCTCTCTTTCTAGACATTCTCTAACCCAGTGATCCAGAGGACCATGTCAAATGAAATAGTTGTTCTCCTTCTTTGCCTTTTCTTTTGGTGCAGGATGATCTACTTTCTGAGAAGGCCCATTCTGTTTCCTAGATCCATTATTTTGATTCTTTTTAGAGTACAGTGCATTGTGGGACTCTTAGTTCTTTGCATAGAAGTTATTATTCTTATCTCCACCATCGGACTTGAAACCCCCAAGGTCCTTCATAGAATCACCTTTGTAATAAAGTAGGTGCTTTGCAGCAGCAATGGATTGCACCAAAGTTTGCACGTTCTGTCTCCACAGTTCGGTCTATGCCCACTGCTGAAGGTTTTGCATGAATAGGTAAAGCTTCTCAAAATTAGATAACTTCAGAGCCTCCAGATCCAGCATTTGAAAAGCGCGTACATAGTCTTGGATCTTTGCCATGTGCTTAATCTCAGCAAATTGACCTCGAACAACCCAATCAAAGCTGCAAGGATGAAATTGCTTTTGCTAAGTGAAATTGCTAAGACTTTATATCCACCATGATCTTTCTGGTAGTCTTGTCTACCACTAAGGGGGCGAGTGCACCAAGATGGGGGACCAAAAAGGTGTCAAATGTTTTTGGCCCCCATCATGTCCTTTGGCACATGCCAAATAAGATGTGCGTTGACACGTGCCAAATAGGATTGGCATGCCGAAACTAAGTTTTGGGCATGAAAAATCTATTTGGCGCGCGCCAAATAGCATGCACACCAAATAAAGCGAGCACCAAGTTTGGCATGCGCCAAATACATTTGCATTTTGGCAAGTGCATTTTAATTTGAAAATTGTGATTTATCCTTCTCTTCCCACTTCTTTCTCTCTGAAAATATACATAAAATATACTTTAAGTTATATTTTATGTATATATTGTCACGATTCTTGAGAGTGGTTCTAGATCTCTAGGAGTTTAAATGAAGACTCTAGTTTTTAGAGTATTCATATAAATTTCAGATAGTCAAATTTTAGTAATCAACATTCTCTCTCTTCTCTATCCTTCTCTTTCGCTATATTCCCCCCTCTCTCTATTCCCCAACCCCTCTCTCTCTCTCTCTCAATTATCTACATCTCTTTCCCTCCCTCCCTCTCTTGAACTTGGGATTTCTCTACCTCTAGTCTCTCCCTCAACCCCCCCCTCCTCTCTCTCTCTCTCTCTCTCTCTCTCTCTCTCTCTCTCTCTCTCCATCGCTCTCTTCACCTCTCTCTCTTTCTCCCTCTCTATGGTTGATGTAAATAAAGGAAAATACTATGAAGGGAGAGAGAGAGAGAGGGGGGTCAATGGAAAGAAAGGAAAATACTAAGGATAGAGATATCCCAAGTGTGTGTGTGAGAGAGAGAGAGATAAATTGGGAGAGATGGAGGGAGGAAGGGAGGAGTTGATAGAAAGAGAGAGATATCCAAGGGAGAGAGAGATTAAGTGAGAGAGGGAGGGAGGGGTTGAAGAAAAGAGAGAGCCCAAGTGAGAGAAATGGAGGGAGGGAGGTAGGGGTTGATGAAAAGAGAGGGAGAGAACTGAGAGAGGGAGAGACTTGAGAGAGAGAGAGAGAGAGAGAGAGAGAGAGAGAGAGAGAGGAATGGGTTGATGGAGAGAGAGGGAGACTAATTGAGGGAGATAGAGGTAGGAAGGTAGCCCAGATTGATGGAAAGAGAGGGATATACTAGGAAGAGAGCCTAAGTGAGAGAGGGGGAAAGAGAGAGAGGGAGGAAGGTAGGGGTTGATAAAAAGAGGGATATACTTGAGAGAGAGAGAGACATCCCTATATTCCTCCCTCCCTTTCTCTCACATGATCTCTCTATATCTCTCGTCTCTTCTTCTCTTTCCATCAACCTCTCTTTCTATCAACCCTTCCTCCCCCCCTCTCTCTCACTTGAGCTCTCTCTCTAGTCTCTTACTCATTTTCCATCCCTTCCTTCCTCTCACTTAGGCTCTATCTCTCTCTGTTAGATTAAGCTTGGGAGGGAGAGAGGGGAAGAGAGGAAGTGATACTTGAGAGAGAAAGAGAGGGTGGGAGGGAGAGATACTTGAGAGAGAAATAAAGAGTGTTAGAGGGAAAGAGAGATATAATTGAGAGAAAGAGAAAGGGAGAGAAGGAGAGAGGGAAAGAATGTGAGAGAGAGATACTTGAGAGAGGGGGAGGGAAATAATGGGAAGGAGAGAGGAAGAAGAAAAACTCGAGAGAATAGGAAAGAGAGAGAGAGAGAGAGAGAGAGAGAGAGAGAGAGAGAGAGAGAGAGAGAGAGAGAGAGAGAAGGGGAGAAAAGGGGAGAGAGAGAGATCTAGATAGAGGGTGAGAGGGAGAGATAATCTATAGAGAAATAGAAAGTGGATAGGAGGGAGAGAGGGAAAGAGAGAGATAGTTGAGAAATTGAGAAAGGGAGGGGCTGGTAGAGAATGGAAGAGAGAGACACTAGAGAGAGAGAGAGAGACCTAAGACATGGAGGGAGGGATGGTGAGAGAGAGATACCTAAGAGGCAAAGGGAGTGATGGTGAGAGAGGGAGAAAGAGAGAGTGAGAGATAGAGAGATCTTGAGTGAGAAGGAGGAAGGGATGGAATGATACTAAGAGACTAGAGAGAGAGGTGAAGAGAGGGAGAGAGGCAGAAAGAGAGATGACGATGAGAAAGGGAGAGAGGGAGAGAATGGTAGAGATATACACCTAAGACAAGAGGTGAGTGAGATAGACAGATAGAGGCTGAGAGTGAGAGATACAATAAATAAAGAATGGGAGAGAAACAGATATGGAAAGAGAGTTAGAGAGGGAGAGAATGGGAGGGAGACAGGGAAAGAGAGTTATAAGGAAAGAGAGAGAGACTTAGAGAAAAAGAGAAAGTTAGAGGGAGGGAGAGAGGGAGAGAGAGGGAGAGGGAGAGAAAAGGGAGAGGGGTACACCATAGAGAGGAGGAGATTGAGACAGAGAGATAGCGATTGAGAGAGAGGGAGACTTAAAAGAGATAGAATGGTAGAGAAAGAGAGAGTGAAAGAGAGTTAAATAGAGAAATAGAGAGAAAGGGAGAGAGGGACTGAGATGAATAGATGGAATCTAAAGTTAGAGGGAAAGAGAGACAAAATGGAAGAGAGAGATAGAGAGATAAAGGCTGAGGGAGAGAGACTTGAGAGAAAGAGAAAGGGAGCAGGAGGGAGAGAGAAAGAGAGATAGAGGGAAACAAAGAGAGAGTTGAGACAGGAAGAGAAGGGGAGGGGGATGGAGAGGGAGATACTCAAGAGAGGGAGAGAAAGAGAGATATCAAGTGAAAGAGATGGATAGACCAAAGAGAGAGTGTGTGAGGGAGATGGGAAAGAGAGGGAGAGATACCTGAGAGGGAAAGAAGTAGAGAGGGAGAGACCTAAGAGAAAGAGACAAGAGTTAGGAAGAGAGAGGATGAATTGTGCAGGGTACCTTACACTCCAAGAATGCAATTTTGGTTTTTAAGTTTTTATGTTGTCTTTCATGATGTAATAATGGACCAACCATCTCGGACTCAGTAGAGCCATGGTTGAGTTGTCTAAGATTTTGGTTGTGTCATTTGTGTTCAGGATTCTATCAGCCTAGGAGGCTGTAATGCTAATGTTGATCACAGGAGTAATACTCTAGATCTTTTTCATCCTATAATAGGGGTCTATTGTATTCTGTTTAGTTCTTCTAGGATGCTTGAGGGCCTTTAGGAGTCTTGGAATGCACTTGAATGCAAAGTTGTGTCTCAAGTGACAAAAAAATGTAAAAGTTGTTGAGGAACATTTTGCAACATTTTGCAATAGTTTCATTTTTGGATGTTGGTGTTGAAAATTTGGTTCAACCAACTAAATCAGGGGCATATAAGCCAAAAACAACTTCATTGTACGGGTTAGAGGATTTGGAGTGCAAGAGCATGTTTTTGTTGCAAGAAGAAATCTTGTCTTTTCACTGTTTTGATAGTTTTTCCTTTGTTTCATTGCATTGTATGGTCCAATCTATAATTGACTGTAGAATATCATTATTGGGCGTGAGTTTTTGTTTAATAATCTTTCCAGAAAGGTAGATTAGCAATTTTATTTGTTTTTGGTTGCAGGGATCTAGTTCGTTCTCTGTGACTAGGTGCAAAACCCTTACAATGTAGGGTTTAAGAGGAAAATGGCTCTAACTTGAGCATCCATTCATGGCTCTAGTTGAAATAAAATGGAATGCTAGGTTAGGTTTCATACATAAATTTAGAGTAGGTGTTTTGGTTTTTATGGGCCTTTGTGTTGATTGTGCAATGATTCCCTAGGCTCACAACTACGAGTTAGTGAGTTAGGACAGTAGGAGATGTGCATTTTAAGAGCACACAAGGATTGGTGGAGCCAAAACTGAGACATGATTGGATATCCCTATGAATTTCCTTAAATAATCATTGATTGATTTATATAGGTGATTTGACTGGTGAAGCTTTCCAAAGCCATCTTTTCAAGTCACCTGGGTAGGTCTAAACCCTTGAAAATAGGACAGCTTTTGGTTCCCACATGTGTACAGAAAACCCAGATGCAAATATTTAGTATTGTTTGTAACTCTGAAAAGGGTACTCAAATCTAAAATTTATTTGTTGCCTTGTGTGGAAAAATCTCAAACCAAGTCTTGAAAACCGCCTAAGGAGGGCTAATTATATTAGGCCTATTTGGAGCCGGTAGAGACCAAGTGAGGTTAAGAAAGCTTGGTGATGGGTTTGAAGGTGTTCAAACCACTAAAGGACATAAAATAAATTATGTAAATGTATTTTTCCCACCTAGAACAAGTTGGTGTGTTGTGATCCTTTGCAGATGTTGTTGGAGCCTTAGGAGTGGTGTTGGGGATTGAGGTGGAAGCCTCAACAGGAGGTGTTGATTGTCTAAGATCAATGGCTATACCTTGGAGAAAATACAATGTGGATCAGACCTTCAATGTCTAAATATAAAAACCCCTACCAAGTGCCATTGGATGGGCTTGAGGAGTTAGAGGGTTGAGTAGGACAAGTAAACCAAGAAGGTGACTACGATTAGCTCCAAGACTCTCTACATCAAAGTGGTATTAAAGCCACCCTTTGAAACATTGGTGTATGTTAGACTATGAAGAATTAGAAGAAATTTAAATGCTTCCAAAGGCTATGACTCCAAAAACCATTTGACAGATGGTGGCAGAGATGATAGAAGGATCTGGAGGGAAGTAAAGGATCTAGAGATGCTAAGAAGGAGAAGGGGAAGGCTAAGATAGAATGGGGAGATGAGATAGATTAAGAAGTGGAAGATGGGGAGGAACAAGTAGCAGTAGCAATGCCTCAATACCAAAAGCTATTCTTGGATGCAGTCAAATCAATCTCCAAGGATAATTTGGATGGATTACCCACTATGCAGAAAATCTCAAAGGAGAAGAGTTGCTAGATTGGATAGAGGCCGTAAATAATTGTTTTGATTATATGGAGGTATCAAAGGAGAAAAGAGTAAATTTCACCCAATCAAGATTGTGGGGATCGGCTCTAGTTTGGGGGAACATGATGCAAGAAGAAAGGGTACAAGAAGGTAAGAAGAAGATAACTTCATGGGAGCGTATGAAGATAAGGCTTAAGGCTCAATTCCTACCAGGGGATTATGAAGTCCAAATTCACAAGAGATTACAAAATTTGAAAAAGAGGGAGCTAGATGTCAATGCATACACTGAGGAATTCCACAAACTTAGTTTAGGGCTAGGAAGCAAGATAATGAAGTGGATAAATTGGCCAGGTACATGAATGGACAGACAAATTATACAAGATGAAATAAGCATCCTCACACAATACACTGTCCATAAGTGTTTTTAGTTGGCATTAAGGGTAGAGGAAATGATCAAGAGGAGAAGTGAACAAAATCAGAAGCATAGAGGTGGTAAAAACTTCAGAGGTATAGGAACCTTTGGTAGAGGGAAAATGCTTCAAGAAATGAAGAGCCTTAAAACCAAGAAGGAAGTGGGCACTCACAAAGAGGAACATTTAGAGGATCCTTTAGAGGAAGGAGAAATTTTAGGGGCATATTTGGAAACTCAGGAAGAGGTAATACAATCTTCACTGGTAGGTATTATCACTACAATCAAGTTGGACATACCATGAGTAGGTGCCTGGGAAAAGCCTCAAGTTCAACAAGATCATACATGGGTGAAAGAAGGAAACTATTAGTGCAAGAGGAGGATACTTAGAGTGTGACTTCTCCAATTAGTAAGGCAGGGCCAATGATAGATGGATAAAATCTGATGATGACAAGAACAATGCTCAAGATACCCCAAGCTCAAGAGCCACCACAAAGGAAAATATTATTTAGGACCACTTGTAGGTCACATGGGAAAATTTGTAAGGTGATTGTGGATTCAAGTTCCACTGAGAACATTGTCTCAGTTGAAATGGTGGATAAACTCAAACTGAAAAGATTGCCTCACCTCACTCCTTACAAGCTATCATGGCTCAACCGGGGTCAACATGTCTTAGTTAATGAACACGCATGGGTGGACTTTGAAATTATTGAGTATAAAGACAAACTAATATGTGACATATTGCCAATGGATGCTTTCCATCTACTTTTGGGTCATCCATGGCAATGTGATGTGAAAGCTTGTCATGATGGAGAAAATAATAGTTATCTAATCACCAAGAATGGTAAGAAGTACCAAATGGATCCATTACCTGATCCAAAGGAGGAAAAGCAAGTAGGATCAAATGTGATGTTGATGAGAGGTAAAGAGTTCCTTAAGGTGTTAAAGAAAGAAGGTCATCAGGGCCATGCTATAATGTTGGAGCCTAAAGATGAAGCTAAGGAAGATCCAATGAGTCAAGTGCCTCAAGAAGTGCAAGGGTTATTAAAGCAATATTCAAAAGTTATAGGAGATGATATGTTTGATTCTTTTCCCCCAATGAGATGTAAATCATCAAATAGACTTGATACTAGGGGCAAATCTGCCTAACAAAACTCCTTATAAAATGACACCTAGTCAAAATGAAGAGATTGCCAAACAAGTGCAAGAACTCTTAGACAAATGGTTTATCAAAAAGTGTTTGAGTCCATATGTTGTACCTACTATGCTAGTGCCTAAAAAAGGAGGAAAATGGAGGATGTTCACTGACCCAAGAGAAATCAATAAGCTCACTATAAGATACCGGTTTTCCATGCCAAGGATTGAGGACCTATTGGACAATCTAGGTGGAGAAAGCCACTTCACAAAGGTGGACTTGAAGTCTGGTTATCATCATATAAGAATCAGACCTAGTGATGACTGGAAGATAGCCTTTAGAACCAATGCAGGCCCATATGAGTGGTTGGTGATACCTTTTGGTCTCAGTAATGCACCTAGTACCTTCCAAAGACTCATGAATGAACTCTTAGTTGAGTTTATTGGTAAATTTGTTATAGTGTATCTTGATGAGATTTTGGTCTTCAGCAGGTCCAAGGAGGAACACCTCAAGCATGTGGAGATGGTCTTGAAGAAGTTGAAGGAGGCTCAACTCAAAATCGACCTTGAAAAATGTGATTTTTTTAATATAGTTAGTTTACCTTGGTTTTGTCATTTCACAAGGTTGTTTAAAGATGAATCCAAGTAAAGTAGAAGCAATACTTAATTGGCCTACGCCTAGGGGCATAAGTGATGTTAGAAGTTTTCATAGAATGGCATCTTTTTATAGGAAGTTTGTGAGAAACTTTAGCCATATTTGTGCTCCTATACTCAACACCATTAAAGGAGGGATTATATGTCACTTTAAGTGGACAAAGGAAGCCAATAAGGGGTTTGAAATATTGAAATCTAAGATAGCAGAGCTGCCAACCCTTAGATTACCTAATTTCAATTAGTTGTTTACAGTAGAATGTAATGCTAGCCAAAGGGCAATACAGGAAGTTTTAAGCCAAGAAGGTCATCCTAGAGCATTCTTCTCAAAGAAGTTAAATGAAGCTAAGCAAAGATACTCCACATATGACTTGGAGTTGCATGCCATGGTGCAAGCATTGAAGAAGTGGTGTCATTACTTCCTGCCCAAAGAGTTTGTAGTTTTCATTGACAACCACACCCTTAGTTTCCTTAATGGGAAAGAAAAGTTGAATCAAAGACACCTAAAGTGGGTTGAATATCTACAATCCTACACCTTCACTATCAAGCACAAAAAGGGCACTACAAACAAGGTAGCAGATGCATTAAGTAGGAGAGTCATGACTATACAGGAGATACAATTGTAAAGTGTGGGATTGAATGAGTTGAAAGACCTTTACAAGGATGATAAGGATTTTGCAGAGATATATGTTGTTTGTACTGATTTTTCTAACACTTCACATGTCTCTTATTCAGAATATATGATACAAGAGGGTTTTATGTTCAAAGGACATATTCTTTTCATACCCCAATGTTCTACAAGACAAACTATTATCTAGGAAAAGCATCAAGGAGGTCTAGGAGGTCATTTTGGCATCGATAAAACTTTGGAGAAGGTTAGTAGGTTTTACCATTGGCCCATGTTGCAATGATAAGTGAGAAGATTTGTAGAACAATGTGCAATCTATCAAAGAGAAAAGGGTTCATCAAGTAATGCAAGTCTATACCAACCTTTGGTCATACCTCAAAGGCCTTGGAAATGTTTGAGCATGGATTTTGTGTTAGGCTTACCAAGAACACCAAGGGGATTTGATAGTGTGTATGTAGTGGTAGATAGGTTCAGCAAAGTGGCATATTTTATACCTTGCAAAAGAACCATTGATGCCACCTATATTGCAGGCCTCTTCTTCAAAGAGATAGTCAGAATTTATGATCTTCCAATCAACATACTTAGTGATAGAGATGTGAAGTTCATAAGCCACTTTTGGAGGAAACTTTGGAGAAAGTTGGGCACTAAATTATCCTTTTCATCTACCTATCATCCTCAATTAGATGATCAGATAGAGGTAGTCAATAGATCATTGGGTAATCTACTAATGCCTTACAAAACAACATATGCAAACTTAGGATTTGGTACTCGGTCAAGCAGAATATGCATACAATGACTCAGTTAACCGAAGCATAGGTAAAATTCCCTTTGAGATAGTGTATGTATTTCATCCTAGGGGAATATTAGAGCTCAGAGATCTTAGTTCTATGGCACCTAAGAGGGCACAAGGTGAGAATTTTGCAGAAGGTATCAAAGAAGTGTGTGATAAGATAAGGCAAGCCTTACAACAAAAGTCTAAGAAATATAAGGTGAATGCTAATAAAACAAGAAGTAATTTGCAATTTAAAGTTGGAGAGAGTATTATCATACCTAAGGAAGGAGAGACTTCCAAAAGGGTAGCCTACCAAGCTAATGATGAATAAAATTGGACCTCTCAAGGTGGTACACAAATATGGACAGAATGCATATGAAGTTGAACTCCCTCCCACCTTGGGTATTTCTCCTATCTTTAATGTGTGTGATCTCTATCCATACAAGGGATAATCACAAACACATTAGTTGGATACCTCATCATAGAGTAATGAAGATCAGGTGAGAGATCTGCCACCAAGCCAAGCGGTCAAGTTGGAGAGTATCTTGGACACCAAGGTGATAAAGAAGATAAGGAAAGGAGTTTACAAGAATTATCTTGTAAAGTGGGAAGGGTTACCTGAATCAGATGCTATGTTGATGTAGGAAGAAAATATAGTTCAGCATGGTGTGGATATTGCAGACCTCTTAACTCAAGGGACTTGAGTTCTTTGTCCCAGGGGAGTATGGTGCAGGGCACCTGACACTCCAAGCATGAAATTTTGGTTTCTTTTAAGTTTTTTTGTTTTGTTTCATGATGTAATAATGGACCAACCATTTGGGACTCTATAGAGCCATGGTTAAGTTGTCCAAGGTTTTGGTTATGTCATTTGTGTTAAGGATGCTATCAGCCTAGGAGGTTGTAATGCTAAGATTGATCACAAGAGTAGTATTCTAGATATTTTTCATCATGTAATAGGTGTCTATTGTATTTTGTTTAGGTCTTATAGGATTCTTGAGGCCCTTTAGGAGCCTTGGAATGCACTTGAATGAAAAGTTGCATCTCAAGTGACAAAAAAATGTAAAAGTTGTTGAGCAACATTTTGCAATATTTTGCAAAAGTTCCATTTTTGGATGTTGGCATTTAAAAGTTGGTTCAACCAACTAAATAAAGTGCATATAAGCCAAAAAAAACTTCATTTTATGGGTTATAGGATCTGGAATGCAACAGCAAGTTTTTGTTGTAAGAAGAAATCTTGTCTTTTCACCATTTTGATAGTTTTTCCTTTGTTTCATTGCATTGTACAATTCAGTAAGGAATTGAATATAGAATATCATTGTTGGGCATGAGTTTTTTTAATAATCTTTCCATCAAGGTATATTATCAATTTTGTTTGTGTTTGGTTGCAGGGATCTAGTTCATTCTCTATGACTAGGTGCAAAACCCTTACAAAGTAGTGTTTAAGAGAAAAATGGCTCTAACTTGAGCATCCATTGATGGAACTAGTTGAAATAAAATGGAATGTTAGGTTAGGGTCTATACATAATTTTAGAGTAGGTTTTTTGGTTTTTGTAGGCCTTTGTCTTGATTGTGCAACGATGCCCTAGGCTCACAACTAGGAGTTGGTGAGTTAGGATAGCAGGATATGTGTGTTTTAAGAGCACATATGGATTGGTGGAGACAAAAATGAGACATGGTTGGATAGCCCTATTAATTTAATTAAATAATCCTTAATTGATTTATGCAGGTGATTTGATTGATGAAGTTTTCCAAAGCCATCTTTACAAGTCACTCGGGTAGGTCTAAACCCTTGAAAATAGGATAGTTTTGGTTCCCACATGTGCATAGGAAACCCGGATGCAAATATTTAGTATTGTTTGTAACTCTGAAAAGGGTACTCAAATTTGAAATTTATTTGTGGTCTTGTGTGGAAAAATCTCAAACCAAGTCTTGAAAACCACCTAAGGAGGGCTAATTGTATTAGGACTATTTGGAGTTGGTAGAGACCAAGTGAAGTTAAGAACACTTGGTGATGGGTTTGAAGGTTCTAAAACCACTAAATGAAATCAAAGACATTATGTTAATGTATTTTTTCGACCTAGAACAAGTTGGTGTGTTGTGATCCTTTGCAGAGGTTGTTGGAGCATTAGGAGTGGTGTTGGGGATTGAGGTGGAAGCCTCAACAGGAGTTGTTGATTGTCTAAGATTAGTGGCTATACCTTAGAGGCAAGACAACATGGATCAAACCTTGGAGGTCTAAATAGAAAAACCCCTACAAAGAGCCATTGGATGGGCTTGAGGAGTTAGAGGGTTGAGTAAGACAAGTAAACCAAGAAGTTGACTAGGATTAGCTCCAAGACTCTCTGCATCAAGGAATACAACCCGAAGAGACTAGAGAGACAATTCTAATATGAGCATGTTGATTTTTGAAATTTGATTAAGTTTGAAATTTATATGAATACTCTAAAAACTAGAATCTACATTATAGCTCCTAGAGATCTGGAACCACTCTCAAACATCTTGACAATATATACATAAAATATAACTTAAAGTATAAGTCACATTTCTATTTGTATTCAGAGAGAGAAAACTTTATGCATTCAAAGATGAAAAAATTGCATGAAATAAATTTGGCATGCACCTTGTTTGGCGCACGCCAAATATTGTGTGCACCAAATGATTTTTAATTTTTTTTCATTTAGGTCAAGCCAAATTTCGCTTGCACCAAATGTGTTGCCTTGGAAAATACCAAGCCAAAGACTTGGCTTTGCCTTGGGCATCCAACCCAAAGGCTTGGATTCCCTTCTCAAGCATGAGATGTGTTTACCAGCAAATATTAAAAAATTTATAACTTTTTTCTTCATGCTCTCCATCAGGTTTGCACGTGTTCCAATGTAATTCAAGAAAAACCCATACAATCATCAAGCTCTCTCTTAGCTATCCAACCATATATTTTTTTTTTCAAATTTTGATAATGTTAAGGTCTTCATCAATAATTTCTTTTGTTATTGTGTTTGATTTTTGTCAAAAACCAATTCCCCTACTTTCTAATTTTTTATTAGTTTTCACTAATTTTGGAAGGAGAAAGCTCAAATCTCTATGTTTTAGGACGTGTCCACTTCATAAATTCATAAAAAATCAAATATTAATTAAAAAATTAGCCAAAAAATCCTGAGTAAACTTCAATGTGTTAGCTAATTTCTCACTGGAGCGATTTGCAAAATTCTTTAAAAAGTTGACATTTTAGGGGCACCACATTTCGTGCTATGTTATTTATTTTTTAAAAAATAGGACCAATAAATGTGGTGCCTCTTTTTGAAACCCTTAATCTCCTCCATTTTCAAAACAAAATAGTAGTTTAGAAAATAGATTCAAAGCACTTCAACTTTTGTTCTTGTTCTATCTTCAAATTTTAAGTGTGCCTATCTTCAATTTCTCGTCAAAGTTCAGAATTTGTTGATTTCAAAAAAAAAAAAGTGGCATATTAAGACCCCTTTTTGGTCCCCCATCTTTGTGCACTTACCCAAGGCTCTCCTCAAAAGCTTCACACCATCTGTGAGGAGGGCGACTTCTTTCTTCACTTTTTCTTCATCAGAGATCCCAAACATATTTGATAATAACTCTTAAACATCCCAAAAGATTTTTTCAAGGGCCTTGTCATCTCACTTTCCATTGTATGGTTCAACTAAAAATGCAAGTTTTGAGGATCCCTATGCACCAACCCATGTAAGAAAAGTGTGATGTAAAGTCTGACCATCTTTGAGGAATTGGACTTCCTCTCACAACCAAGAAATTTCTTCCAAAGCATCATTGGCTTTGTCTATGATGTCATTGTAACTAGATTCAAGATTTGTTATGCAATTATCTAGATCTACCATCTCTAGGGTCTGCACACACTTTTGAAACTCACGGACGATGGAGTGTAAGGGACTAGTTGTCCCCAACATTCCTAACAATTCCCACATATTTTAGAAGCTTGTCCACACATATTGAAGGAGTGCACAATGGCTCCTTGAGTTAAGTCTTGACTTGTCCTGACCAAAAATGGATGAAGGAGGATCAACAACTTGGATGTAGAGCTTGGATTGCTTTCCCAACCTAAGTGGAACCACTACTTAGTGATTTGTGGAAAGTTGTCACCTTTAATGTGGCCCGACCCATTTATTGGACAAGGCGAGTTGGATGAGTGCTAGGATCCACCTTCTGATGGGATGGCATGACTCATCCACTCAGCAGCACACCATGGCTGCATGATGGCCCCGACAAGAATGTTGATCATGCAGAGTGCTACACCCTTCATGAAGCTTCTTGTGAGGTTTAATAAAATATGTGTTGCCTTAGCATTATTCATTCAGTGTTCATTTTGGTATGCTTTATGAGTGATCTTTTTATGTTAGGATAACTAGTGAAAAAATGAGAGGGGGGGGGTGACTCAGTTGTTAACAGGTTATATTAATTAATCCACTTAATAACCTTTAACCGGATCACATAAACATTAAGTACCGAGATAGAAAAAATAGATATCGGTAAGCAATGAAACTTAACAATAAAGAAGATAATCAACACAATGCAACCATACCACATAACACCATGATTTGTACATGGAAAATTTAGAAAGGGAAAATTCACAATGGGAAGCCTACCCACAGTCAGATGATACTTCTGCAAAAAGTAGGTGATATATTAAGGAGCTTGCAAATGCAGGAAGGCACAGTTCCTAGAGCATACTGCTTATTACAAAAGAGTCTCACTCACTACAAAGAGGTAACAACCATCTCAAGATAAATGGACAGCAATCCAATAGAGTGAACTATCAAAGATAGCATCTACCATGCCTGATTATAGTCTTGGTTAAGCTCAATACTAGAGGCCTTTGACCTCTTCCTTAATCCCAATTCGATTACCTATGATCGACCAAATCTCCTTTGCATATTGTATTACATCCCAAGACCATGACACATATTCCCCATGATCTACAATGAGATCTTACATCATTTTATATCAACCCTAAGGCCTAAACCAATTAGGTCGGCCACCTAAAAGATATTACAATAAGATCATTACATAAATCCATATTACAATGATATGCCATGTCGGCTTAAGACCAAAACAACGATAACCAATCAATACAACTTCCCAAAACATCCCGGTAACGTGTAGAGTACACGTTAACATGATACTGGTCCATAACCTAGATAGGTACTGGACCTATTCTAGGTCCACCATGCCAAAGCAATGTCTTCAAGCAATTTAAGCATGATCAAAGAACATCTTCAGCA
Organism: Cryptomeria japonica; assembly: GCF_030272615.1. Classification (NCBI taxonomy): domain Eukaryota; kingdom Viridiplantae; phylum Streptophyta; class Pinopsida; order Cupressales; family Cupressaceae; genus Cryptomeria; species Cryptomeria japonica. The sequence goes on from NC_081410.1 coordinate 509,278,312, forward strand.
TCCTAAAATCCATATAGAAGCCACACCAACACTGTTAGGTCCGGGAGACAATTGAGAGGGGGGGGTGAATCAGTTGTCTAATAAATTGAAACCAAAAACTAATTAACCAGCTTAATGCTTAATATCGGTAAACTAGTTAAGTATGCCGGTAGACAATGTTAATAGTAAATTGCTATACCGATAAGGATTAATGCATGAAACATAAACATAAAGTCATCCACAACACATGACACCAATATTTGTACATGGAAACCCTGTAAGAGGAAAAATCACGGTGGGAAACCTTACCCACAATCAGATGATACTACTGTAGATAGTAAGTGTACATAAATGGGGTCTACACATGCAGAAAGGCCAATAGCCTAGAGCTCACTGCTCAATCACAAAATTGGAGTCACACTGACTATAGTTGGATGGTTAAATCCAATAAGAATGTACTGCACAAAATAGCATCTTCATATGCTGGATTCAGCACCGGTGTAATATTGATATGCTTTCACAAAAACCTAACTTCACCTTCAAATGATGTCTTCATGTATATCCCTGCTTGATCTTGCATATACCTTCACTTAATTCTTTTTCGCATTCCACACTTGATCTTACAAATAAGATCTTACATTTATACCATACCCTAAGACCAATTTTAGTAGGTCGGCTCTACAAGATATTACAATAAAAGATTTTACAAACAATATAATATCCGATGCAATAACCAATTAAACATGTCATCTTAATGCATTTACAACAAGAATAAATCATCTCCATAGTGTGCCATGCTGACCTGGAAAAGATAAACCTACCGGTGTAACCCTAGATAACCTGGACCTATTTGCCAGTAAAAGCAAATATGCAAATATGAATATGCCAATGATTAATTCTTCAAAACAAAGTGTCCACATGATGTCTTTGACATTACCAAGTGTCTTCCATATCATTCTAGGTACCGGTGAACAATATATCCTGCTGGTGAACCATATACCAATAACTGTTGCACAGTTTACTTGCTTGCCGGTGAATGTTACCGGATCTTCAGAGTAGGTGTTGACATCAATGAGAAAACCATACCAAAATACCAACAATCTCCCCCTTTGGCATTGATGGCAACAGAAGATGGAAAAACCATCAAAGTGCCAAAACAGAAATGCCAAATACAAAAACCAACAATCTTCATTTCTCCCCCTGGGAGTAACATGTGTTTATCCAAGGATTTATTTTCAATACCAATCCCTCCTTAAATGTGTTTTTCAAAATCTCTCCCCAAAAAGATAGTGTGTTTTTCCATAGATATCTCTCCCCCTTCGACATCAAATGCCAAAGTCACAAAAGTCAAGTTCATACAAAATACCAACTACTCCCCCTGAGAAGTAGCTTCCTCATCAAATACCAAAATAAAAGATTTGTCTTTTTAATTATGCCGGTTGATGACAATCATCAACTGTCTAAGTCTCTACCAGTGGTGGTATGACTCCAAGCTTATCTCTGAGATACTCAAAAGTCTCCTTAGGCAAAGGTTTTGTGAAAATATCTGCAAGTTGTTCTTTAGTATTAAGATAAACTAGTTTTATCTCCTTTTCCTCAACTTTTTCCCTTAGAAAATTCAGTTTGATAGAAACATGTTTTGTTTTAGAATATAATACCGGATTCTTAGATATATTAATTGCTGCAGTGTTATCACAGTATGTATTAATGGGTTCCTTGCATTTTACCTTTATGTCTTTCAACATTTGCTTAAGCCACAATACCTGTGTACAGTTAGTTGTTGTTGCAACATATTCTGATTCTGCTATTGATAAAGATGTACAACTCTGTTTCTTACTCAACCAAGAAACTAATCTCTTTCCAAGAAAGAATGCTCCTCCAGTGGTGCTTTTCTATCATCTACATCTCCTACCCAATTTGCATCTATGTATGCACATAGATCAAAATTTTCATCTTTAGGATACCATAATCCAAGATTTGTTGTGCCTTGTAAGTACCAGAAAATCCTTTTTACTACTGATTCATGATTTTCGATAGGATTACTCTGAAATCTAGAAACAATACATACTGCATTCATAATATTAGGCCTGGTTTGTGTCAAATACAGTAAACCTCCTATCATAGATTTGTATCTAGTTGGATTAATAGGTGTAGATTCATCCCTTTGAGATAATTTGTCATTTGTAGTCATAGGTGTGCTTACCGGTTTAGAGTTCTCCATCCCAAATTTCTTTAGTAATTCTTTCAAGTACTTGGATTGACTCAAAAATATACCTTTATCAGTCTGAGAAATCTGCAAACCTAAAAAGAATTTTATTTCTCCAATCATAGACATTTCAAATTCTTGCTACATTTCAAGAGAAAATTCCTTACATAATCCATCTTTTCCTCCAAAGATTATATCATCAACAAATACTTCAATAATCAAGATGTCATCATTAGTTATTTTGTAATATAAATTGTTATCTGCATTTCCTTTAGTAAAACCAATCTTTAAAAGATACTTATCCAACCTTGCATACCAAGCTCTTGGGGCTTGTTTCAATCCATACAGAGCTTTTCTTAACCTGCAAACCATATCATTGTCATTTGTCAAAGAAAATCCATCAAGTTGTTCAATATATACTTCTTCTTCAAGATCTCCATTCAAAAATGCACATTTAATGTCCATTTGATAAACTTTGTAGTCCTTGTGAGCTGCAAAAGCCAAGAATAATCTAATTGCCTCAATTCTAGCTACCGGTGCAAAGGTTTCATTGTAATCAACTCCTTCTTTCTGAGAATATCCCTTACACACTAGTCTTGCTTTATTTCTAACAACCTTACCATCTTCATTAAGTTTGTTTCTAAATACCCATTTAGTTCCAATTACATTTTTATCTTTAGGCCGGGGAACTAATCTCCAAGTATTATTTTTCTCAATTTGTCCTAATTCTTCTTCCATAGCTTTAATCCAAAATTTATCTTCACATGCCTCATTGATAGATGATGGTTCAATTTGAGAAATAAGACATACCTCTTCATTTGCCAATCTTCCTCTTGTCATAACTCCTTTAAATTTGTTTCCAATTATCTGATCTTCAGAATGATTCAATCTTACATACCGGGGTGTCTTAGTTTGTTGTTCTTCAATTATTATGGAATCTTCTGATGATACCGGGGTAGCTGGATCTTCCTGTACCGGTGGATTTAGTATAGGTTCATTTGTCACAATTTCTATTGCCGGTTCAAAGTCTATATATCTTGAAGTTCCTCTGAATTGTTCATCAATCTTTACATTTGTCCTCTCAACAATTTTCTGCAAGCTTTTATTAAAACATCTATATGCCTTGCTCTTAGATGAATAACCAAGAAATACTCCTTCATCACTTCTAGGATCAAATTTGCCATATACTCATCTCTTCTAATATAACATTTACTTCCAAAAATTTTGAAATACTTAAGAGTAGGAGTAGTACCAAAAAATGCCAAACAAGTTTCCCATTGTGGAAGACAACCAACAATCTCTTGAATATCAATAACTCTCCCCTTGTGAATAATATCTTTGTAAATTTCTGAATTTATTTTTCACATTACTATCTCTCCCCCTTTGACATCAATACCAAAAATCTGACACAAATATCAAAGCAAGAATATAAACCTTTGAATCTCAAAGCTAACTACTCTCCCTGAGCAGTAGCACCACTCATCAGTGTTGGAATGAATAATATCTCTCATAATGCATGTACGACTGATGACAAACTCCATCAATCAAGTCTCTGTTAGAGGGTAGAAACCCCTAACCTATCTCTCAAATATTCAAATGATTCCTTAGATAATGGTTTAATGAATATATCTGCAATTTGTTCTTTAGTGTTCACATAGACCAATTTGACTTTCTTTCCTTCTACCTTGTCCTTTAGAAAGTTATACTTTATTGATATATGCTTAGTCTTAGAGTGAAATACCAGATTCTTAGACATGTCAATAGCTGTAGAGTTAGATCATAGTAGATAACTATCGGTTCACTACAATTTATCTTGATATCCTTCAACATTTGCTTCACCCACAAGACTTGAGTGCAATTAGTTGTTGCTGCAACATACTCAACTTCTGTAGTAGATAAAGAAATGCATGACTGTTAATTGTTGATCCATGAAACCAATTTCTTTCCAAGAAAGAAAGATCCACCAGAAGTGCTCTTCCTGTCATCAGTATCTCCTACCCAATCTAAATCTGTATATGCACATAAAGTGAAATCATCATTTCTACAATACCATAAGCCATATTCTGTTGTTCCATGCAAATACCGGAATATCCTCTTTACTACACATTCATTATTCTCTTTATGATTATTTTGATATCTTGAAACAATACTTACTGCATTCATAATATCTAGTCTAGTCTGCGTTAAATATAACAGACCACCAATCATAGACTTATACCTTGTTGGATTTACCGATGTAGAAGTATCCTTGATAGATGATTTCACTTGTCACCATAAGAGTACTTACCACTTTAGAATTATCCATACCAGATTTCTTCAACAATTCCTTCAGATACTTAGTTTGATAGATAAAAATGCCTTTGTCAATTTGAATAATTTGCAAACCTAAGAAAAATCTCATCTCATCAATCATGGACATTTCAAATTCATTTTTCATATTATTAGAAAATTCCATGCACAATTTATCTTCTCCTCCAAAAATGATATCATCAACAAATACCTCAATAATCAAAATATCATCATCAGTGATCTTATAATATAAATTACTATCAACATTGCCTTTAGTAAAATGAAGCTTTAAAAGATATTTATCCAACCTTGCATACCAAGCTCTAGGAGCTTGTTTCAATCCATATAAATCTTTCTTCAATCTGCAAACCATATCTTTATCATCTGTCAGTGAAAATACATTAGGTTGATCAATTTATACTTCTTCCTCAAGTTCACCATTCAAAAATGCACATTTAACATCCATTTGATAAACCTTATAGTTCTTATAAGCTATATAGGCAAGAAATAGTCTAATAGCTTCAATTATAGCTACAGGTGCAAATGTTTCACCATAATCAATTCCTTCCATTTGAGAATATCCTTTACAAACCAATCTATCCTTCATTCTTACAACTTGACCATCCTCATTCAGTTTATTCCTAAAAACCCATTTAGTTCCAATAACATTCTTATTTTTAGACAGGGGAACTAAAGTCCAAGTCTCATTTTTCTCTATCTGATCTAATTCATCTTCCATAGCCTTTAACCAATGTTCATCTTTACAAGCTTCAATAAAAAATGTTGGTTCAATTTGAGAAATAAGACATACCTCTTCATTTGTCAATCTTCTTCTTGTCATAACTCCCTTGTTCCTATCTCCAATGATTTGATCTTCAAAATGATTTAATCTTACATACCTTGGTGTCTTCTGAACTTTAGGTTCACTGCTTTGATCATCGGTCACAATTGAACTTTCTAATTGTACTGGTGTAACTATCTCAGTTTCCTGTACCAGTTGGGGAATTGTTGATTCAGTTATGATCATTTCCACTATCGGTTCCTTGTCATATAATATAGATTGATTTATGTATTTCTCATCGACTTTCACGTTAGTGCTCTCCACAATTTTCTGCAATCTTTTGTTTTAACATCTATATGCTTTTCTTTGAATTGAATAAGCAAGAAATATCCCTTCATCACATCTAGGATCAAAATTCCCAATTGAATCATCTCTTTTGATATATAATTTACTTGTAAAAATTCAAAAATATTTAACAGTAGGTGTATGTCCAAACCATAACTCATAATGGGTCTTACTAGTTTCACCTTTGATGTGAACTCTGTTGAATGTGTAGACTAATGTACTCACTGCTTCTCTCCAGTAGATGTGAGGCAATTTGTCTTCCATCATCATAGATCTTATTGCATCCAAAATGGTTATTGTAGCGTCCTAAAATTGCGACACTTGCAATTTCGACTGCATTTCGGTCTTCACGATGGCGACGCAACACGAAACCTGAATGGAGACCCCGAAACTTGTCCACGACACCAAAAACTGCATTTTCAAGCACCCTGGCCTAAACCTCCTTTGCACCCTGCTGTCCTTGGAGGTGGGACCAGAGCGCCCAGCGCCTTGGTCCTTCAGGACCAGGGCGCCCAGCGTCCTGGTCCCCCAGGACCATGGCGCCCAGCGCCCTGGTCCCTGGGTCCTATTTTGGGCCCGGTCTCTTTTGGACTTCGGGTCTTTATGTTTGCAAATTGGAAAATTATCTTTCCTGGTCGGCCTAAGGTCAGGAAAATCAGTCTATTAACCCTAATTGGCAAGTATATAAACTACATTTTCCTCTCCCATTTGGGTAGGAAAAAAAAAGGAAGAAGGTCATATGTGTACAAGCGTGGAAACTATACTCAAGCATTCAAGCATTCAAGCATTCCTTCAAGCAATTGATCATTTCAAGTCTCCATTCAAGGCTAAGTGTTGCATTCAAGACAGGGATTCAACCATTGAAGAGGAGATCACTTGCAACATGTATACCTTCGCACATAAGGATACAAACATCCTTACAACAAGGTATTAGTACTTGTTTTACATTACAGACATTTACATTTACAGCATTGCTCATTTCTTGGTTAATTCCAAAACCGGGGTTTGACCTAAAGGCAAACCCCTAATCCCTAACCCCCCAATCGTCTTCGCTTTTCTGTGTGTAGGTTGTAGGTACGTGGCTGAAATTGAAGATCTGGAATCCTTGTGCAGAGACGAACAGATCCCCCTTCGTTTCGCGGATTTTTTGGAGGACCGTGGCGCTCGGGCGCCATCGTCCCGACAACTTTTGCTCAAATGTGCAGGACAGCACCGTATCGACATTTTACTACTAATTCTAGGTCCGCAGCTTCATCCTATATCCCTATCTCAGTTTATAAGCGAATCTTTCTCACTTTCTATGCATTCCTAGCTTAATTCTTCTATGCACATTCTTTACAAAAGAGGGTAGCCTTGCTGTCATAACCCTTGAAACTCATTTAGCATCCAATCTTGCATTGCGTGGGATTGGATCTTGTGGGTTTCAACCCCTCTTTTGAATGTAAAACCTCTCCCCTAAGTGAAAACCATCAACCCTAGTGAATCTCCCTTCTCTCTCCTTGGAGTTGGAAGAGGGGAGAGCAACTAGGGTTCGATCGTGATTTTCCGCTTTACATTTTGGTGAACCCGACGTGACCATCCTTTCTGATTATTCATAGTTAGATCTGAAAATTTGATTCCTTGATTACATTTCCATGTTTGATCTTTTGCAAAATTTTAGAGGTTAATTGCATAAAAACCCTAAATTTTCTTTTTAGTAATTAAGCTTGTGAAATGTCTAAATGTTAATGCTTGTTTCAGATCTACCCTTCTATTACAAATTATCAATTCATATCTATGCTTTAATTTTGAAAATTAAGTGGTTAAGTGTCAAAACCCTAATTTTTGAAACCCTCTTGATTCAACCTTTGTCCGACAATTTCACTGATCAAAACATCTCCAAATCATCTGTAACTTTGGATTCCGCAATAAAATCACAATATCTTTCATCCCTGAAAATTTGGAAAAAAGTTGCGAGGACCGTGTGCACTCCGAGCGCCATCGTCCCTGACATTTTTTCTGAAATTTCAGGAGTGAGATCTTACTGTATTTTCCTGCTAAAATCCAGAATTTTGGCTGATTTTATCAATTTTAACACTTTCAAAATTAAAGTCAAAGTTGGTCTAGGGATTGCTTGGATTAACGCTTCTAATCATTTAAAAATTGTTGAAATTGAAATTTGTGTCAAAATTGTGTTTCTTACTATCCTAAATCTGAAAAGTGTGTTGGCATTCATTCGAAATTTCAGTGCTTTATTCAAATTCTTGCAATTTGTGACTTTTGAAATTAAGTGCTTAATTACAACAACTTCAATTTATGCTTTCAAAATTGAATTTTGCGTGAAATTGAGTCAACTTTTGAATTTCAAAACTTGCATTGCTTTCGGTATTCCCTCTAAAATCATAAAATTCAAAATTTCAGTTTCCCTCTCTTTTTCAAAATTCAAATTTTTGCATTTTTCGACAATCTTGGTAGGGTTCAATTTCGAGATTGCAACTTTATTTTGGCCTATCTACAGATCATAAAACCACTCAATTTTTTCAGATTAGCTCCAAAATCATCATAACTTTCATCCCTGCAAATTTCGAAAAAAGTTGCCGGGACCGTGTGCACTCCGAAGCACCACGGTCCCTGACATTTTTTCTGAAATTTCGGGAGATTGTCCTGATTGTATTTAACAGCTTAAATCTGGAAGATTGGCTGATTTTACTGAAAATTGCTACCTCTAAATTCAAAACTTTCTCTCTCTCTCTAGTGCATGAGTTTTACAACAATAAGCCCTACTTACACTATTCCCGTTAGACGAAGCCATAGAATTAAGTCTTTCCGAGGTTTAACTACTGAGGAGATGGAACCTAATTTGAATAGCCTTTTTAACGAGGACATGGGTAATTCCTCTAATCCTCCTAATGATGAAGAAGCTCTCCATGAGGTTTCTGAAGAACAACTTTCAAAATTGGATAACCAATTTGACGATTTTCGACAATGGATGTCTCAAGAATACGTTGATAGTCAAGCTCTTCCTTTAATTGAGGGTCTAAAATGTATGCTTCAAAGTGATAAGAAAGGAATTGATATTTTGCGTGGTATTGCACACATTATGGATTCGAATGTGATGCCTATGAAGAGTTGTGCTGAAAATTTGGGTTATACACAACCTCCTACTCAAGTCAATCATTCTATTCCTTTGATGACTTCTATTGCTAGCATACCTACCTTTACATCAAACATAATGGCTACTTCTATACAAGACATTCCCCCTATGATCACCAGTCATGGGGGCAATCCCTCTTCTTCAATTAACCCTCTTCCTTCATTTAATCCAACTTCTTCATTCATTCCTTCAATGAGTGTTCCTATTACATCTCCACAAATGAACATGACGCAAGGGGGCAATTCATTTAACCATTCCATTCCTCCTTGTAGTGTTCCTCTTGTCCAATCATCTCCTATGACTAACTATCATAGAGTCCCACCACCTTACTCTTTACCTTCTTTCAATAACATAACACCTCCATCTCAATCTAACACATCTAATATGAACTCTTCGACTGAAGTGACCATTAACAATCTTGCACAAACTGTCTGTTCTTTACAGCAACAAATTGCCTCTATGAATCAATCTAAGTTTAGTGTGCCCACATTTGATGTTGCGAGCCCACTTTCTCTTGACATTGTTCGAGCTATCCCTCCTAAACATGTTGAAATCCCGCATTTGGAGCTTTATAATGGTAAAGGTGATCCTCTAACACATGTTAAGACTTTTCAAACAATATGTACTGATTTTGCTTATGACCAAAGGTTGCTTGCAAAACTGTTCACTAGAACATTAAGAGACAAAGCCCTACAATGGTATTGCTCGTTGCCTTCTTATTCTATTACTTCTTTCGAACAACTTGCAAATGCTTTCATTCAACAATTTCAAAACAATATAAGTCCTAAAGTTACTTTGATTGATTTAATGCATTGTAAACAAGGTGTTAAAGAAAAAGTGACTGATTTCATTGGTAGATATAAGCATTTGTATGCTCAAATTTCTTTTCCAGTGCCTGACAATGATATTCAAAGAATCTTTATTTCTAATTTACAAAAAGATATTCAAGACAAACTTCTATTTTCTGAGTTTACTTCTTTCCAACAGTTGTGTGCAACTCTTCACAATTATCAACTAACTGTGAGTCAAATGGAACAATCACATCCTATGGCTCCGAGTGATAAGGGTGATAGCAGTCAACAACCATTTGGAAGTTTAAACCGAACAGAGATTCCATCAAATTCAATGAAAACATCATCAACAACAATGTGAATGCAGCATCAGGTGTGCCTCCTATTTCTAAATTTTTCAAGAAAGAAAGAGAGTATACTCCTTTGAATGAATCATTGCATAGTATTATGAATAAGTTATTGGAACAAAATGTGCTTACTCTTCCTCCTATAAGACAAATTGATCCTGCAAAGATTACTTCACCTTATTTTGATAACAAATCTTTTTGTCAATTTCATCGTCAACCTGGGCATGATACTGAAAAATGTTTTGCTTTAAAGGGTAAAATTCAAGATTTGATTGATAATAATACTATCTCTGTTTCTGGAGTGAATGATAAAGGCAATACATCTGTAGCTCCTCCTAACCAAAATCTTCAGATTTTCACTGATCCATTACCTTCTCATACCTCTAATGCGATTGAGACTAATGATTCCTCTCTTTCATCTGATGGTCTTGTGTCTATGACTCCGAATGTGATTAACTTTGTAGAGCAGCAAGAAAACCCTAAAGAACCTTCCATCACATTTGATTCCAGTGAAACCATTAGGGCACCTGATGGTCCTTTATACATAGTTGCAAAAGTCAAGAATACACCTTGCCGTGGAGTGCTTATTGATCCTTCGTGCATGGTTAATGTTATTACTGAAGAATTTCTTTTTACTTTGCAATTGAATCAAGTGATTTATGACAAAACAGATGTGATTGTGAAACTATTTGATGCATTTTATTCTCCTGCAATTGGTTCTATTACATTGCCTATTGAGGTCCATAACAAATCCCTTGATGTGAACTTTACTATTATTCCATCTTCCGAACAATTTCATGTGAAGCTTGGCTATCCTTGGCTATCTTCCATGAAAGCTATTGCTTCTCCTATTCATAAGTGTTTGAAATTTCCCCATAATGGTGAAGTTGTTACTATCAATCATAGTCTCTTTAAACCAGCTGAAAGAACTTCTAGCATTCCTATTGATTACTTTTGGCCTAAACAATTCCAATCTCTTCCTCCGTGAAGTGATCATCTTTTCAAATCTTATCAAAAGTGGAAAACAGATATGATCCTATCTCTAAGTGAACCTAGAACACCCAAACTTGATATTCCTATCATTCTTGAGAAGGAAGTTCTTCCTTTGAAAGATAAAACTAATGTCTTTCCTCAAGAAGATTCCCAACCCATCCCTATGGATGTGACTATGTCTATATCTAATAAACTTCCTAAAAGTAGACCTATCCCTCCTCGTCATGATGGACTTGGTCTCCTTCCTAAACCAAAAATTCCTCCTTTATATGGAGCAGTTCCTCCTCCTTCCTTTTATAGAGAGAAGAGACCTTCTTCTTCTCCTATTATCCAGCCTAAGAGACCACAACCTAAACACCCAAGTGATAAGGATGAGAACATTCCTCCTCCTCAATCTTCTCAACTTCCTACTAAGACTAGACGAAATCGTTCGGCACGTGAACGCCGATGAAAGCGTCGTCTTAGAGCTCAGGCAGCTGCTTCTCAAACTTTGCAATCTCCAAAAACACCTTCAACAAGCATTATTCCATTTTCTCCAAAATCTCCTAAACATAAGATGCATGATGGTCTTGATCCTGTGCAAATTAAAGACCCTATTTTTATAAATCTTGATGATGCTATAGATGAAAATGTTATTCATGATGAAAATGTTACTTCTCTTGCTTCTGATAGTGAATATGAACTTGTTGATATTGATAACCATTTATCTAATAAATTTTCTAAAGCACTTATCCTAGCTCCTAGACAAGAACACCGCGGCTTGGGATATGAACATAGCCCTTATTTGGATCTTGTGATAGCTCCATCTGCTGTGTTGAATGTTCCTCCTCTAGCGTGTTCCCTGCCTTCCCAAAACATTGATCAGCAAGATCGGGGGGTAGATGACGTGCTAGACTAGTTACATTAGCATAGCAGATTCTCTCCTCCTCTCTTTCGTTACTTCTTCTATATGTTATTCTCATTCTTCTATTTGTTGTCCTTAGTGTTGTCTACTTGAGGACGATGCAAAACATTGAGATCTCTTTTGGTCTCTCTCATGTTGACTCAAAAGACACATGTGTTCCCTTCTTCTAGGTGACCTTCCTTGATTGGGGAATGAAGAACGATTATGCATACATACATATGATATACATGAATTATCATACAGCATACTGACCCCGAGGAAAGCGAAGTCACCTTGTGCTTTGTGTTTTGTGTTTATTATCCTTGGGCTTATCTCACACTTGGGGGCTAAATCCTTGTGATAACGTGCTCCTTTCTCATTTCTTATATGTATCACTACCTTAAAGCAATCACCCCTGGTGAGGCATGTGCGATCGCTTTAACATAGGGGGGCATACATCCCGTCCATATCTTTTCAAGATACTTGAAAATTTCTTCACAAATTTAGCTTTGCCTTGAAAAATTTTTATATCTTTCTTGCATGACTCATAGTGAGGGAACCTTACTACTGATAGTCATGGTTCTCCCTCGTGATCTTCCATTTTACTTTGTCAATCGAAGTCGTAAGATCCTTAGTCCACTGGGGGCTTGGTGTATCTTGCCTCCTTGACGTGGTGAAAGTCTTTCAATATTGTTTCCTTGTACTTTACCGGAAGTATGAGCATACATACTCCGGCTAAAGTGGGGGCTAAATGTAGCATCCTAAAATTGTGACACTTGCAATTTCGACTGCATTTCGGTCTTCACGATGGCGACGCAACACAGAACCTGAATGGAGACCCCGAAACTTGTCCACGACACCAAAAACTGCATTTTCAAGCACCCTGGCCTGAACCTCCTTTGCACCCTGCTGTCCTGGGAGGTGGGACCAGAGCGCCCAGCGCCCTGGTCCTTCAGGACCAGGGCGCCCAGTGCCCTGGTCCTTCAGGACCAGGGCGCCCAGTGCCCTGGTCCCCCAAGACCATGGCACCCAGCGCCCTGGTCCCTGGGTCCTATTTTGGGCCCGGTCTCTTTTGGACTTTGGGTCTTTATGTTTGCAAATTGGAAAATTATCTTTCTTGGTCGGCCTAAGGTCAGGAAAATCAGTCTATTAACCCTAATTGGCAAGTATATAAACTACATTTTCCTCTCCCATTTGGGTAGGAAAAAAAAAGGAAGAAGGTCATATGTGTACAAGCGTGGAAACTATACTCAAGCATTCAAGCATTCAAGCATTCCTTCAAGCAATTGATCATTTCAAGTCTCCATTCAAGGCTAAGTGTTGCATTCAAGACAAGGATTCAACCATTGAAGAGGAGATCACTTACAACATCTATACCTTCACACATAAGGATACAAACATCCTTACAACAAGGTATTAGTACTTGTTTTACATTACAGACATTTACATTTACAGCATTGCTCATTTCTTGGTTAATTCCAAAACCGGGGTTTGACCTAAAGGCAAACCCCTAATCCCTAACCCCCCAATCGTCTTCGCCTTTCTGTGTGTAGGTTGCAGGTATGCGGCTGAAATTGAAGATCTGGAATCCTTGTGCAGAGACAAACAGATCCCCCTTCGTTTCGTGGATTTTTTGGAGGACCGTGGCGCTCGGGCGCCATCGTCCCGACAAATTTTGCTCAAATTTGCAGGACAGCGCCGTATCGACATTTTACTGCTAATTCCAGGTCCGCAGCTTCATCCTATATCCCTATCTCAGTTTATAAGTGAATCTTTCTCACTTTCTATGCATTCCTAGCTTAATTCTTCTATGCACATTCTTTACAAAAGAGGGTAGCCTTGCTGTCATAACCCTTGAAACTCATTTAGCATCCAATCTTGCATTGCATGGGATTGGATCTTGTGGGTTTCAACCCCTCTTTTGAATGTAAAGCCTCTCCCCTAAGTGAAAACCATCAACCCTAGTGAATCTCCCTTCTCTCTCCTTGGAGTTGGAAGAGGGGAGAGCAACTAGGGTTCGATCACGATTTTCCGCTTTACAGTTATGTTCTTTCTTTCCACTACTCCATTCGATTAAGGAGTCCGAGGTGCAGATAATTATCTCTTAATTCCATTTGTCTCACAATAGCTGTTAAATTTATGAGAAGTGAACTCGCTGCCTTGATCTGATATTAGACATTTGATTTTGAATCCAGTTTGTGTTTCAATCTTTGCTTTAAAGATCTTTAATTTCTCAAAGGCTTCAGATTTCTCCCTAAAAAAAGTCACCCACATCATCCTAGAATAGTCATGAATAATCAGCATGAAATACCTATCACCTTGAAAGCTTCTAGTCCTTGCAAGACCACATAAGTCAGTGTGAATCAAATCAAGTACATCATTAGATTTATCATGTATGCTCTTAAAAGAAGTTCTAACTTTCTTTCCCAACTGGCAATCCTTACATATCAAATTATGAGGCTTCATAATTCTAGGTATATCTCTAACTGCCTTAGTTGAATTGATCTTAACAATACAATCAAATTAACATGACACAACCTCTTGTGCCATAACCAACTCTCATCAATATGAGCAATCAAACATGTCTTATTACCAATGTTCAAGTTAAAGATATTACCTCCAGTCTGAAGACCAGTTGCAATCTCCAAACCAGTCTTGTTAATGATTTTGCATTTTCTATCTTTAAACTGAAGTTGGAAACCCTTGTCCACCAAATGACCAACACTCAAAACATTATAATTTAAACCTTCTACATAATAGACATTATCAGTATTATTCTTGCTATATAAAGAAATAATACCTCTACCTTTGATTATACATGCTTTTTCATCTCCAAATCTGACTTGACTGCCATTGTATTCTTCCAGGATAGAAATTTCTTTTATCTCCAGTCATATAATGTGAGCATCCACTATCAATTACCCATTCATCCTCATCTTCAAATTTTGCTCCCAGGGCCTTTTCTTTATTCATGATAGCTGGTTCTGGTTCATCTTCCTTTAAAGCATAGAACACCCATTCCTTTCCATTGCTGGATCCACTAGCAGAGTCATCGCTTACTCCTTCCTCATCCACTATGTAGAATTGTTTACTTTTCTTGAATCTATATTTGTTCTAGTTAGGCTTAAATGATTTCTTAACTCTTTCTTCAAATCTTGTATTCCTTTTAGGACATCTAGATGCAAAATGACCAGTCCTATTACATGCAAAACATTTAAAAGGTTCTTTTCCTTTATACTTACTTCCTGTCAGTCCTTTAGGTACTCTTCTAGAAAATAAGGCTTCAAGTTGCTCAAATTCTTCATCTTCTTTCATCATATCTTTCAATTATTTTGCATATAAGTCTTTTCAATCACTTTTGCCGGTAGATGATGATGCATGAAAAGAAGGTTTAGATTTTGCAACTCTAGAAGATCCAAATTCTTCAAGCTTAAAAGTAGATAGTTTCCCAATCAAAATGCCTGATAACTAAAGTGTTTGCCATTGTTCTCAACTCATTAATTGTAGTTTCCATCATCTTGTAAGTTGGTGGAAGGGCTCTCAAGACTTTGGAAACTATTTCATCTTCACTCAGAGATCCTCCACAACATTGTATTCTCATAACAATCTCATTTACTCTTTCCACAAATACAGCAATTCTTTCATTATCTTCCATCTTTAAGTTTTCATATCTTACCCGGTAACCATCAAGTTTAGCAATTTTGACAATAGGATCGCCTTCATTCAGAGTTTGAAATTTATCCCACATAACCTTTGCCAATGATTTATCAACCAATCCCATGATTTGTTGATCAGTAAGTGCATACAAGAGGGCTTCTCTATCTCTACAATCATTTTCAATATTCTTGTCCAGGTCTGCAGGAGCATGATTGCCGGATGTCAGATCATAAGGTGTGTATCCTTTCTCAGTGCTCTCCCAAATATCCTTCCCCAGACATCTAAGATGAGTCTCCATTTGAATTTTCCATATCCCATAATTTGTTCCATCAACCTTAGGGATTTCTCATTTGAAAATAGTTCCCGACGGATTTGAAGTGTTAATTGCCATAGGATCTACGTCAAGTAGTTAAGCTTTTGCAAAAGAGGACAAAGCTCTGATACCAATTGTTAAGATAACCGGTGAAAAAATGAGAGGGGGGGTGAATCAGTTCTTAACAGATTATATCAATTAATCCACTTAATAACCTTTAACCGGATCACATAAACATTAAGTACCAGAATAAAAGAAATAGATACTCGTAAGCAATGAAACTTAACAATAAAGCCTATAATCAACACAATACAACCATACCACATAACACCATGATTTGTACATGGAAAAATCGAAAAGGGAAAAACCACGGTGGGAAGCCTACCCACAGTCAGATGATATTTCTGTAGAAAGTATGTGATACAATGAGGGGCCCGCACATGCAAAAAGGCACACTGCCTAAAGCATACTGCTCATTACAAAAGTGTCTCACTGACTATAGAGAGGTAATAACCATCTCAAGATAAATGGACAACAATCCAATAGAGTGAATTGCTAGAGATAGCATCTACCATGCCTGATTACAATCCCGGTTAAGCTCAATACCGAAGGACTTTGACCTCTTCCTTAATCCCAATTTGATCACCTATGATTGACCAAATGTCCTTCGCATATGATATTATATTCCAAGACCATGACACATATTCCTCATGATCTACAATGAGATCTGACATCATTTTATACCAGCCCTAAGGCCTAAAGCAATTAGGTCGGCCACCTAAAAGATATTACAATAAGATCATTACATAAACCCATATTACAATGATATGCCATGTCGGCTTAAGACCAAAACAACAATAACCAATCCATAGAACATCCCAAAACATCCCGGTAACATGTAGAGTACACGTTAACATGATACTGGTCCATAACCTAGATAGGTACCAGACCTATTTTGGGTCCACCATGCCAAAGAAATGTCTTCAAGCAGCTGAAGCATGATCAAATAACATCTTCAGCATCCTGAAATCCATCTAGAAGTCGCACCAATGCCACTTATGCATCCTATCAAGATTCCTCAGTGAAAGCTCTTCCGGTTAAACCTTAAACCAATGCCGGTATGGGTTTACAAGAGTGTGTGATAACATCCAATTACCAAGTCAATATCAACTAACAAAAACATGCTCTAGAAGCATGTAACACATAAAATCAAACATACTCCATAGATCCAAACATGCCAGAAGTGTCCAATAGGTAGTCCCTTCTGCCGGTAACACTAGATCTTCTACTGGTAACCAACCATAATAGCTAGTGTTGACATCAATGACAAAACATCAATGCATCACATAATCAATTCATCCATAATGCCAACATTTTATGCGAGTGTAATTCTAGTGCGAGTTGCCTGATAGTGAGTTCTTAGGATTTTTAATCAAGATGACTTCCTACTCAGGAGAAGTAGGCTAAGACTTGACACCATGGGGTGAATAATTTATAGTGTGTGTAGCTGGTAAGCACTTTTAGCTAAGACCAAGTTTCCAAGCATTTCAGAGAGTAGGCTTTGTAGTTTTCATTGCTCTGGAAATGTATGAAGTACTCTTTGGCCCTGAATTCTTGTTGTTTGAATCTTTTGTGCATTTCTTAACTTCTTGTGTTGGTTAATCATTTTAGTGCATTATTGAATTTCTTAGTCCGTAAAGCATTCTTAGCGTGTAAAATCTTTAAGGAGTCTGTTGTATAATTTTGTACTCTGCAAATTTGGTTAGGCGTAGAGGACTTGATGATGTCCTTTGATCGTCCCTGGGATGAGTTGAGTTGTGAATTTGTGCTGAAGGCGGGTTGTGTTACACAACCCTCTTATATTTGGTATCAGAGTGCTTAAGTGGCTTTGCATTGGATTTTCTCGAAAAGATGTTTCCTATGGAAGATCAATAATATAAGCACGAAGAAGAGGAAGATCCTGACCACGAGATTTCTGAAGGAGTGTGTTCTAGCCGAGGAGGTCAAACACACCAACCTAAGACTCGAACCTTGGTCCATGAGCTTGAGAATCATGTGCAGACCCTGAAAGTGGTAGATTTGGATAATTGTATAACAAATCCCGAATCTAGTTATAGTGACATCATAGACAATGCTAATGATGCTTTGGAAGAAATTTCTTGTTTGTGAGAGGAAGTCCAATTCCTCAAAGATGGTCAAGCTTTACATCACACTTTTCTTACACAGACAGGTGCGTAGGGTTCCTCAAAACCTACATTGCTAGTTGAGTCATACGACAGAATGTGGGATGACAATGCTCTTGACATCTTCTTTTGAGATGTTGAAGAGTTATTCTCAAATATGTCACGGCTATCTGATGAAGCGCGAGTGAAGAAAACAACCACTCTCCTCACAAGTGGTGTGAACCTTTGGTGGAGAGACTTACCTATAGACAAGGTTGTCGACAAGATCATGTTGGATATAAAGTCTTGGAAAGATTTAAAGTCCACTCTACAAAAGAAATTTCATCTTGGCAACTCTGATTAGGTTGTTCAAGCAAGATCCGAGACTATGTACGCGCTTTCTAAACATTGGATCTAGAGGCTCCGAAGTTATCTAATTTTGAGAAACTTTACTTGTTGATGTGAAACCTTTAGTAGTGGGTGCATACCGAAGTGTGAAAACAAAACGTGCAAACTTTGGTGGAAGCCATTACTGCTATAGAGCACCTACTCGATTACAAAGCTGATGTTGCAAAGGGTTTTGGGGGTTTCAAGTCGAATACTAGAGATAAGCGTAAGAACTTCTGCTCAAAGAACCAAGAGGTCGCAACGCACCGTACTCCAAAAAGAAGTAAAATAATGGAGCTAAGAAACAGATTGGGCCTTCTCAAAAATCCCACATCATGATCTTATATTTATTAAAGCAAAATAATGGGCTTGCAATGATTTATGATCTAGTGTGTATCAATGCTCTCTCTTTCATTCCTCTCATGAACTCATGGCGTTGCTATTGACATTTCATGGATGATTTGTGGTTTTCTCTTCTATGTGATCGCTTGTATTAGTGAAGAGAGATGAGAAAGATGAGGAGTGAGGGGCAAAATCACAAGGACTATAAGATATCACTAGTTTTGAGGAACCAAGCCCCAATAGTAGGATCTTAACTCAAACATGTGCAAGAGCACACAAAACAAGACAGACAAAAAGATAAACAAAGACATGGAGCTGAAATAAGTTATTCAGCTCCATGTCTTTAATAGGATATCTCTTGCGTACGACGTGGCTAAAGACGTTTTGTACTCAGCATCTTGGGGTAAGACTGTGAAGGTCTGGAGAATATCCAATCTCAAGTGTATGGAGACCATTGTTGCACACAACGAAGCCGTTAATGCTCTCGCCATCACCCCGGACAGGTTGCTTTACAGTGGGTCGGATGACTGCACAGTGAAAATGTGGGGCAGCAGGCGCACAAGGCTCATTTTGATGAGAAGGTTTCGGATGCAGTACTCTTCTGTGAAGGCCCTGGCGCTTAGTGTGGACAGGTGTTCTCTGTATATGGGGTCAAAAAATGGGTGTATTACTATGTGGGATAAGGGGAAGGGGAAGGGACAAGTAATGTAGCATTCTTGCTTCCTTCGAGGCCATCGACATGCTGTTCTTTGCCTCTCTGTTATGGGAAAAAATTTGATGTTTAGTGGGTCCGCGGATGGCACAATTCGAGTTTGGATGAAGCCTGTGCTGTCTTGTCTCGCAGTTCTTCAAGGGTATGGAAACCTTGTGAAATGCATCGCTGCCATTAGAGAGGATGGATATAAATGCCTTGTATTTAGTGGAAGCCCTGATGGAGTAATCATGGTGTGGTGCGTTAGGATCGACATTGTTGCTCCTCTTGAGGACATGCAGGATTATTCTCGACTGTATAAGGGTTAGGGGTTGTAGGTTCTCATTTGAAATAAACAAAGTTAAGTGGAAATAGTTCTGCTATGCCTCCTGAACCGCAGTATTGCTGCTTTCTAAATTTTGAATTAAAAAAAAAGGGGATTTGTTGTACTAATTGTTAAAGTGGTTGAATTGATCTTATCTTTCTTTTAAAAGGGATTTAAATTTTTTTACTTTTGGTTGGAGATATTCTAAAGGTCAAGGTTTGAGGGGTATCCGTTTAGTCAAAATTTATGGTTATGGTGTCTGGACCTCACACTCAACAAGAATTGATCCCTCGAGGGCTCATTTAGAATAATAATAAAGTTGAATTTTTAAGTAGTAATTTAATTAATATAGATATTTTAAATATAGTTATTTAAAAAATGTGGAGAAATATTAATTTGGAGTTATTTTATTTTAATTTATTATATATAAACACACAAATATTATATGTTGCTTATTTTAAAAATATACATTATTTATTAAATATTAATATTTTGACAAGTAAATTAAAAGAAGAATATTTGTTAATATGCTCACATCATTATATTTCAATCATTGTTATCATTATAGAATGTCAATAATTATTAATTGTTTTAATTATTTTGAAGTTGTTAATTAAATTTTAATACTCTCAATTCAAAGAGTTAAATACTAGTAATCATTTAACATTAAAATATAAAGAATAAATAATTTATATTATTTTAAGTTTTTCTTTCAAAATATTGAAATCTTAGCTAAAAATTGTAATTACAATAATAAAATCAATAATTTTATTAAATTTATAGTTATACTTAATCATGAATACAGACTCGAAATAATGATTCAATTTATTCAATTATTAGGATGTAAGAAATTGAAACATATCTTGTAATCAAGTTAATGCATGAGAGCATTAAAGATATCATGACCCAAGACATAAGGGAAAAGAGTATGGGTATGTGATTTTCCTCGTTAAATTTTTTTCTTACTTTGTTTTGCATTCAAACTAATATGAGGATGTATGCCAAAGTGAAATTAAGTACTCAACATAGTAATAAAATGATTGGATCACTCAAAAGATACAATGGTCATGTGTACTTTTTTCACCATTAACACACCTCTTATGAACTTTAAGGTACATATGACAAATTTTGAGCATTTAAAAATGAGCTTACTTTCAATTATTAAAACTACCTTTAGGAAAGTAAAGAAAAAGTTGAAAAATATTATGGCTTTAACTAAGTAAACATGGTTCAACCAAATAGATTATAACATATTACATTAGAATTAACTATAAATATTAATGTTTAACTAAATGTATTATTCAAATTCATACTAGTAACCCTTTCCTAAAGTCTAATTTTAAATTAGGAATGAAACTTGATATAATAAAACAAGATTTTTAACAAAATAGATGAATAGCGAAAATAACATGATATAGAGAAATTTGAAAATAGCGTTTTGATTTAAAATATGAATAATTTAGAAAATAGGACACCTAGGATGTAAGTTTTAAGACCTCTTCTTGGGATTCTAGTGTTGTGTGAGAATTTTCACATGATGTACCATCATTTTATACGAATAAAAATATTCAAACAAAACAATATAGTTGGGACAAGCAAAAAAATCAACAAATATTTTGAAAGTACAAAAATGATAGAAATAAGAGAGTTAAATCTACTAAAACCACCATTATACTCAAAGGATAAAAGGAAATTAAAAATACGATGAAATAGAGGTTTTAAGGAAGATATCATCAAATGTGTATTACAACAAAGAGCATTTTTTATAAACCTACTATTGGAGTTGAGGAAAGATCAACTCTACAACTCCCAAAGATCACCTGCATGTAAGCATGTCATAGAAGGAGAGAAGCAAAAAAGTTGTGGAGGCCAAAATTCAGAGATCTAGAAAAGAGGAGTCACATTGATTGTGCAACAAGAATGCAATTCAATAATTACTGATGCTCTGCAAAAGAAGGAATGTTAGAAAAACTTGTCGTGAGGCAACACACACACATGAAAAACACAAGAAACAAAGAGTTAGTGTTAATCAACTAAAGATTATTCTAAACAGGCATATCAAGAGAGACACTATAAACACAATAGAGCATTTAACAATGAAAACAAATGCAACAAGGCATCTCCAAATGCCTTCCACCATGCTTGTAGCTCTTCCTCCCTTGTTCCTCTCCTCTCCAAGTTTCCAAATGAGTGTAGCTCTCAGTAGTTGTTTGCACTATGGATGTCTTATGGAGATTTAAGATTGAAATGCTTTAAACTATGCTATGCAAGTGTAAAACAAACTAATTATGATATGCTATGAAATGAACTAAGATTTATTTTAGTCCAAAATGACAAAATATTAGTAGTTTATTCTAAAATACTCTTCTCTAAAATTGGCTATAAATTAAATGCATACAAGTTTTTTAGGATTTGGATCATGAAGAAATGAGCTTTATTTATACAAAAATGGAGCAATGGATGGCTGAGATTGAGTAATCTCAACAAGGGTTAGGATTGAAGGGTTTAAGATCCATGTGAGGACTTTCAACCCAATCCTAGGACGAAAAATCTCAACAAGAGATGGATTGAGAGGAGAGGGAATAAGCATTAAATGCTTGACATGACCTGAGGGTTAACTTGGGAGGTAAGGTTAATGTCGAGTTGAGTGAATAAATTCATTATTCAAGGAATAATAGTTTTATCCAATGGATAAACTCTTGTGCAAGAGTTAGTGAGGATAACCATGGTCAAAGCAATAAATGCTTGAAGAGACACATGGGTTACATGAGGGTTGAGTTAGAGGTCAAAGTCCCTAACCATGCATGCAAGTGGATTTAACCATAAATGGTTATGTAAGAGCCATTAATGGTCACATAAGAGCCATTTCTGGTTTGGAAGATTTTAGAGGTTAGATTGTTGAACACATAAAGCATTAAATGCTTTTCAAAGACTTTGAGGGCTTTGAGAAGTGACTTCAAGTTGCTTAGGAATGTGACAATATTTAGGGGATGGATTAGGCTAATTAGGAAGGGGTTAGAAGAGTCTAGAAGGGGATTTAGGATTGTAAGTGGGTTTGGTGAGTGAGGGAAAATAGGATTTTTATTAAAATAAAATTCATTTATTTCAACAAATAGGTGCAACTTGCATTTTTAGGAGAATGCAAGTGGGGGGGGGGGGGATTTAATGATTTAAATAAATGTTTTAATTATTTATTTAAAAGAGGAAAGGGGATTAAATTAAATAAATAGGATTTATTCATTTAATTGATTGTGAATTTGGTTTAATGAATGAATTAAAATAAATTAAATAATTTATTTAATTAATAGGAGAATGTTTGACGATGAATTAATTAAATGTTAATTTAATTAAGTTAGGGCTAGTGGGTTTTTAATCAAATAAATAGCAAATATTCATTTAATTAAATTGGATAGATTTATGTGACTACATTTGCCCCTCTTTGAGACAGTGCGGTTTATCGCATCGTTTCAAAGAAAGAAAAATATGTTTGAAGATATATGCCCCATAAATGTTAATTTAATGGGTGGCATGCCCCCTTCAGAGATGGGCCGAAAATTTCAAAAAATCGAGCGATCTCTCGAAAAAGAATGAAAATTGGCAGGCAGGTAGAAGAGAAGAATTTAGCAATATCAATGAAAGAATAGAAGAAATTGGAGATAAAATGGAGAAATGGGAGGCACAGGAAGTTCACGGGGACCACGGTGGTCAGTGGGGTAAAATTAGGTTTAGTGCGAAGGGTATATATGGGGGTGAAGTGGGAAAAATAGGGTCATTTGCATTCATCTCCACAATGATTCAGAGCTCTGATAGTGACTTCTTTGAAAGAGTGAGCAACAGTCACGATGTCGGTACCGATAGCAGATCATTGGCTAGAGTAGGTTCGGTGATTCCAGCGGCCAGATGACTACGGACCAGTGGTATGTAAATTTGAAATTTTTCTTTTCACGCATTTTTTATGTCTTTTTTTAAGTGTCCAAGTTGAGTCAAAACAATAGCACTAAAACTGTGTTTTGGCGTTGTTGTCAATTAAACTATCACTATTGTGTCGCTATAGGGCCATTGCATAGTGGTTTTAGCGCTTTTGCAATTTGTAGCACAGTTGAGTTGTTTTGTTAGCGATGATGTAGTTTTAGCGCTATCGAGTCCTTTTTGTAGCACTAGTGCTGTTAAATGGCTCTATTGCGTAGTTGTTCGAGCACTATTGTTTGTTTAGCGCTAGTGTGTAGTTGTTGTAGCACGATTGTTAGGAGAGTAGTGTAGTTGTTAGAAAAGTAGCGCTATTGTCAGAAAAATAGATGCCCTAGTGTTTTAGAAAAAGAATCTCCTGATGCCAATGATGGATGGATGGAGAGGTTAGTTGGTTTGAACCATAGCAGCCCCATTGAGACTTAGTTCATTAGGATAAATGCTTGTTGTAGTCTAGGTGTGTCATGATTGCTTACCTATTGAGACCCAAAGATACTTGATCAAAGTACGTGTTGATAGTATAGGTTTAAACTTAAGAAATTTTGAAACAAAGCAACTGATGATGATGGTTGATGTGCATGTGTAGAAGGATTTTCGCATCTTACAGATGCGCGAGAAGTATCCAACCACATAGCAATTAAGAGATGGTCTTACAAAGGCTGTGATTGATTTCATTGTAGAGACATGCTTGTACGATGTGATGTATATGCCCGTGATTCGGACAAATTACGGTTTGATGACAACATTGGTAGAGCGGTGGCATAGTGAGACTTGTACATTTCACCTAGATATGGGGGAGATGACTGTGACACTGGAGGATGTGTGATAGATCTTACACATCCCTATTCAAGGGGATCTTGTGACATATGACCAAGCATGGGGGACAACGGTTGTGCAACGGTTTTTTTTATGAGGATGTGTTTATTCACGATGGCTTAGTAGCGTGGGAGGATATAGCTGCATTATATGAGCCACTACCAGCTATATTATCAGGGATTGTTGGGGGCCTGCTATGCCTGGATCGACGATCTCATGGACTAGTTGTGGGTTGGGGCTAGGTTATAGAGTAGATGATGAATGAGGGGACCCACTTTGCATGGGGAGCGTGCATTCCATTGCAACTATATCGGGAGTTGCATGAGGTGGTATACCGAGAGACGATCTCACTAGGAGTTGGGATCACTCTATTGCATATCTAGGCATGGGAGCACCTACTGGTGACCTGACCTGTTAGTCTGAGATTTAGGGTAGTGGATCAGCCCTATGTGTATATGTATGGCGATATGATGAGTCAGCCCCACCTGGGGAAGTTAGAGTGGTAGTGGTAGGCATTAGATGATTTGGATGTAGTGATCTGGATGCCCTATATTGAGTGCAAGCCCTGGGATGATGATGCAGAGGCCTTGCCTTATGTATTTATGACACGGTACTTGATTGGTAGGATAACCTATAATGTGGAGAGATAGGTACCCGGTAGAGTGTTGAGGCAGTTTAGACGGAGGCAGGGATTGTCGGGTGGTACGGGAGAGGTTCCAGTGGGGGCTAGTGTTACCTTATGATCAGGCCCTAGTAGAGTTCCACACGCTACAAGCGAGACCATGGAATATGAGGCTTGAGATTATGGATGGAAGGGTGACGGAGGTGTATACACAGTATATTATAGCACATCCTATTCCACGCATATTGGATCTGGCAGAGCGGATTCCATCCTTTGAGGAGGATAGGAGACCAAGATGGAGGAGAGGGGATCAAGGAGATATAGTAGGGGGATGAGGGAGAGGTGAGGGATGAGGTGATGGAGGAGGAGGAGTTGGAGGTGATGGAGGAGGGGATGGTGGAGGAGAGGATGGAGGAGGAGGAGGTGAGGGTGGTGGATTTGGAGGTGGTGGTGGATTTAGAGGTGGAGGTGGTTGAGGTGGATGGTTACAACGGAGAGGGAGAGGTGGGGTAGCCATTGCGACTGTAATAGGGGCCTTTGATGCAGGGAGGAGTTTGATTAGGTGGTAGGGATATGGAGGAGGGAGAGGCACCTATGGATACGGGAGAGGGAGCCGCTTGAGGAGGAGATGGAGATGGAGATCTTTGGGATCAGATGATATTATTTTTGCAGAGTCGGGTGGAGGATATGGAGGTAGAGGTTGTAGCTAGAGATGTTTAGATGTTTGCATGGGAGTCAGAGTTGATTGTAGTGCTACGGGAGAGGGATCAGGCAGTTGATAGGGTGATCCACCTACAGAAGAGAGTTCAGGCCTTGGAGGGAGTACAAGGACATGGGTCATCAACTGATTCATTGGTGAGGGAGTTACGGAGGGCAGGTGGAGAGGTTGATTATTGGTGAGGTCTATATGAGCAGGCGGTGCCATCTAGTCAGCAAGCACTGAGCTATTCACAGATGCATCAGGAGAGATCAGAGAGGTCTTAGAGGATGCAGAGCAGTGGTGGTGTGATGGGTCCTCCACGACGAGGTAGTGCAGGTGGTGTAGGAGGTAGTGGGGGAGCAGGTGGTGATGGTGATGGTGGTGGGGGTGATGGTGGTGCAGCATCTGGCTAGAGTGGCATTTGAGAGAGCTTTTATGTATTTTATTACATTGTCATTTTGGACTGTGTCTTGGATGGTTCTTGGTAGCCGATATTTTTGACATCATTGTACTCTAATACATTTTTTTTTTTGCGAGATGATATAATGTGATATATGAGGAGATCCCATATTTTGTGATTATATGTATTTTGATGATATGTATGGATTTATGTAGGATGATGATTTACGATTTATGCTTAGATGGATGTTTTATGTGCTTAGATATATGTATGTGTTTATGAGATGATTTTTATATGCATGTTTTATGTTGATTTCTATGTTGTCGATATGCATGTTTTATGAATGTGATACTAACATGTGGATGTAGGTTTAATATATGCATGATTCATTGGTGTAATGCTTTATGTATGTAATGCATGATTATGATGTATGCCTAATGAAATGATGCTAGCGATGATATAGATAGTACTTGTGTTTTATGTTGGTGTAATGATGATATGCAGTTGTGTTTGATTATGATGAAATGAAATGAATCGAATGGTATATGTATGTAAAATAAATAAACAAATGTAAAGTACAAATGTTTATGTCATGATTTCTAACTAAGTGCATACATGAAATGTATAAATGGTGAGACAAATGGTTTTGTTATGATCTAAATGTTATAAAATATGACTAAGTGAAATGATAATGTGATGATAATGCAACTAAGGGGTAATGAACAACTGCACCCTAATGTAATTAAAAAAGAATAATGAATGCATCATAATGAATCCCAAATGAAATCTTTGTAAGATGAAATGAATGAGTATAAGAATATACATGAATAGATAGATGAATTCACTTAACTAATGGATAGATAAATAAATGCATGCAACTAAAGGAATCTAAACAAATGTATGGTAAACAAGCTTAAATGATGGTGAATGATGATTTTAACAAGACATCTAACTATACCTAGATGACTAAATGAATGCACAGTAATGGTTAATAATGGTAGTAAATGTAATGGTGAGAAATTTATACAAATGAATCTAAATGTCATGATTTTGCAATGATGAAATGATGCTAAGTAAATGATAATGAACTATATGTATGTAACTGCAACTAAATGATATTGAATGTATTTAAATGAAGACCTAAAAATGAAGTTAATAAATCTATATGCAAGTACATGATAATGAACTAGGTGTGTTTTAAATGCAACTAAACGTAATGAAATGATGATGCTATGTGTTCATGAGAGATGAATGCAAGGTTGGTTAGACTTTGCATGATGCACTAATGATGTATCAGAGAACTCTGTCGTGAATGTATCCAAGACCAAATAATTTCTCATATTTAAACTTTGTTCACACTTGCTTATAAAAACCATAAATATAAATAATGAATGATCAAATTGGTGGGTGATATGCAACAAAATGCAATATAAGCAGATGAGATGAAATGATGATCCATAGTGCTTTTTTTTCATAATTGAGCAAGGCTAGTATCAATCTTGGATGAGGCAGTAGGAACCAAGTTTGGAGCATTGTACTTGGAAGCAAGCAGCATAAATAAATAAAGAATATGGACCCTCCATAATGGTTCATGCTCATATGGTTGGGGTATACGTTGTAGTCAGCAAGCCATAGTGATCTATGATTGTATTTCGCATAAGATCGGGTAGCTTAGTGAACTTCCCACGTAGACACCATTAGTACATGCCCCAGAACTTCATTGGAATAAGCCACAGAAGATAGTCAAACAATGCTTAGTAACCATCCTAGCTACTCTAATCACTTGTGGATATCCCGGAGTAGCATAGGAACTTGATATAAATGAATAAATAATGAACAAACTGACCAAGTACTTGATAGCTTAAACATAATTTTCTTGTCAAAGAAAAATGTTATCTTGTCTTTGTTCTGGTAAGGAAGGATGCATCCGTGTTTAAGGTAGTTGTGTGTCGATGTTGATTGTTCAATCAATGTGATAAGTGGTCATCATTTGAGTAGCTCAAAATGTTTGTTTGGTGTCTACTTGGATGCGTATGTACAAGGTGTTGCCATGTTTTTGATTGATTTTTTATATTTTTTTATGTTTTTTGAACTTTGTGAGTGTTTTTTAATGTTTTTGGTATTTTGTGAGATAGTTTTGAATGATTTTGGTATTTTGTGAGACAGTTTTGAATGTTTTTGGTATTTTGTGAGATAGTTTTGAATGAAGAACTTAATGAATTGCAAGTAATGCAAAATCCACTTCCATCAAATAGGTTAAGGGGATTTCCCCCAATTTAGACATGACTATGAAAAAGTGGGATGTAAGATGCATGAAGTACTATCCTTGATTGTAGTCAATAACAAGCCATGGTTTGACTGTTGGATGAGTGGATGCAATGAATGTGACCGCAACAAGTCTGAGAGACAATGGATCCATAGCCTTTACGAGTGGCACCTATTTGCCAGGTTTTTACCATCATACTTACCCAAGGTGCCACTGGAGTAGCTATTCACCATTTGGATGCATGATTTTTCTTTACTATTTTGATTTTTTTTTTTTTTTCTTCAGGAGATTTATCTAAATATTTTTGGTGTTTTTCTAATATGTATGGGAGCCTGATTCTCTATACAACTGATGTATGAAACTGTTAGAGGTGCATGTTGTTGATCAGATCTGCTAGCGGTTCTCCTTCTGAAGTAGCCAACAATATGTCCTGGACCCAAATACAATAGTGATAACATATGGACCCAGCCAGTTTGATTCAAACTTTCCCTGATGTTCTTTGTTTGGTTGGTTACAAGGATTCTCTCGAAGAACAAGATCACCTACCTCAAATGTGCAAGGTCTAACTTGATGATTGTAGCTTTTGCTCATGCGATGCTGATAGGATTTGAGGTGGTTGTATGCAACTTGTCACTTTTTATCAAATAGTTCTAAATCTTGAAGACATGATACTCTGTATGCTTCATCATCTATCAAATTATGCAATGAAACTTGTAGAGATGGTATCTCAACCTCAATAGGAAGGATGGCTTCTGTGCCATACACTAGTGAGTAGGGAGTTGCGCATGTAAGAGTTCTAATGCTAGTTAGATACACCCATAGTGTTGGATTTAATTGAACATGCCAATCATGGCCAACATCATTGATTATCTTCTTGAGGATTCTCAATATGTTCTTGTTCGATGCTTCGGACTGACCATTTCCTTGTGGGTAATAGGGAGTGGAAAAGCAGTCTTGATTCTTGAATGGGAGTCAATTGTCTATGATGATGGACATGGGTACTATCAGATTATGTAATTAAGGATGAATGAGGTGATTTGCTTGTCGGTGACTTGGGTAAGTGGAACAGCTTCGATCCACTTTGTGAAGTATTCAGTGGCGATAATAATGAATTTGTGGTTGTTGGATGAAGATGGATGAATTTTATCCACAAGGTCTAGTCACTATTGACAAAAGGGCCATGGTGTTGTGATTGGTTGCAATTCCTATGATGGTGCATGTATCAAGTCTCCATGAACTTGGCATTTCTTGCATTTTCTGACAAAATAGTAGGAGTCTTTTTCCATGGATAACCAATAGTATCCAGGGTGCATGATCTTCTTTTCCAAGGAAGGACTGCTTGAGTGAGTCCACAAATTCCTTCATATACCTCTTCCAAGGCCTTTGTTATCTCATCTTGTTCCGAACATTGAAGGAGAGTACCATCAAAACTACGTCAGTATAGGGTTTCAGCAATGATGGTATATCAAGCAATTTGGTGAATGAAGGTTTTGCATTGGTTATTTGATTGGTTAGGAGGAAGTATGCGATCATGTAGATAGGTGTAGAACTCACCATACCATGGGGATTCAGAACTGACAAGGCAACATATCATCTTAGATTCAGGGATATCATAAGCAGGAATCCAAAGTTGTTCTACAAAGAACTCATATCGTGTTGAATACTGTGGAAGATCTAGTAGAGATGCGATGGTAGCCATAGCATCAGCAGCTCGATTCTGATCTCGAGGTATATGCTCAAAGGTGATAGTTGTAAATGATGCCTTTAAATTGTCTACCATTTGCTTGTACGGCATGAGTTTATCATCCTTGGTGTGATATTCATTGGTTACTTGTCAGATGACCAGTTGGGAGTCACCATATACCTGTAGCTCTTTTAGTTTCCATTGTATGGCTAGTCTGAGTCCTGTGATCAAGGCCTCATATTCTGCTATGCTTTTTGTACATGGAAAAGTTAGCCTGTAAGACTTCGGGATGTTGTCACCTTGAGGTGTGATAAACAAAATGCCTACCCCCGAGCCATGCCTAGTATATGAACCATCAAAGTATAATTTTCACGGTTGTGCTACTGTTATCATGAAGATCTCTTCATCTGGAAAGTTAGAAACAAGAGGATGATCACCTATGAGGGGTGCATTGGCCAGCTGATCTGCAATAACTTGCCTCTTGATAGCCTTACGGTCCACATACTTGATGTAAAATTCACTTACAATCATCACCCATTTGGCCAATCGGCCAATCAATGCTGCTTTGCTGAGTAAGTACTTTAGTGGATCAATCTTTTCAATGAGTTGCACTTTATGTGTTAACAGGTACTGCCTCAGTTTAGTGGTTGCCAAGATTATTTCTAGGCAAGCTCACTCAATGGGTGTGTAATTGAGTTCATATCTGACCAATGGGTGAGAGATGTATTAAACAACACACTCTTTCCTTTTTGCATTGTGTTGAGCCAGCTGTACTCCCAATGCTATATTAGTTTTTGAAATATAGAGCAACAGAGGCCTACTTGGATCTGGTGGGATCAACAATGGTGTATTCATGAGATAGTCCTTAAACATTTGGAATGCATGTTGGCATCTGGCATCCCATTGAAAGTGAATGTTTTTATGTAACAGGTGTGTAAAGGGGTGGCACTTATCTACTAGTTGTGCAATGAATCTTCGGTTGGATTGTAGCCACCCTTGTAATGTCCTTAGCTGATTCATATTCTTTGGAGGTGACATGTCCATGATTTCTTTGACCTTTGTAGGATTGACCTCAATGCCTTTGCTTGAGACAATGTATCCTAGAAGCTTCCTTGAGGTTTCTCCAAAGATACATTTCTTTGGGTTGAGTCGGACATGATATTGTTCCAGTCTGTCAAAGATTTTCTCTAATATTTCCAGATGACTTCCTCATGTTAATGATTTTGCCAGTAAGTCGTCAACATAATCTTCCATTATGGTATGCATCGTATCATGAAAAATGGTGGTCATTGCTCTTTGATATGTTGCCCCTGCATTCTTTAGACCAAAAGGCATTAGATTCCAACAGTATGTTCCCCATGGACATGTGAATGTCGTCTTATGTTGATCCTCTAGTGAGATCTTTATCTGGTTGTACCCTGCAAATCCATCAATGAGAGAGAGAATGGCATGTCCTGCGGTTAGGTCTACGATCATGTCAATGATTGGTAGGGGAAGTCATCTTTAGGACATGCCTTATTTAGATCTTTGAAGTCAGTATAGATACAAATGCCCCCATTTGGTTTGCTGACAGGTACAATGTTGGATATCCAATTTGCATAATCAATTGGTCTAATAAAATCAACATCTAGGATTTTATTAAGTTCTAGTTTGACTAGTACCGCAATCTAGGGGTGCATCTTGCAAATCTTCTGTTTGACAAGCTTTTCTCCTTTTGCTATGGTGAAGTGATGCATGACTAAATCAGGATCAAGACCAAGCATGTCTGCATATGACCATGCAAATTTGATATGACACTTTTGGAAGAATTGTACAAACTTAGGTTGTTCCTTTGGAGTTAAAAGAGGTGCCAGATGTATGTGGTGAGGAGTTTCAGGAGTCCCCACATTGAATTCTTTTGTTTCCTTAATAAGGATCGTTGATCGTTCTTGATTTGTAGTAGAGGGGAGGATGTCAAACCTTTCATTCTCAAGCGCCTCAGAGAGGTTTTCATCATTGGATACACTCTTTCTTTTTACTCTTTTGGGATCAAATAGTGCCATAGTGTGGTTTTCACTGGAAGATCCATGTTTTATTGTTATATTTTTGCAATTGAAATGTTTGGCATCTGCCCCAAAGTATGTTGCACTATTAAGTTCAATGGTGAATCCAGCTTTGTGATCCCCGCTTGGTATGTTATCCCGTAGTTCTAAAAAGTCCATGATCACCTCATCGTTTTAAAAATGGTCAAGGCATGGGGGATTAAACTGGTTCCATTCGATGAGTTCAGGATGGATAATGGGCATTACCTCATCGATCAGGTTAAGTTCATAAGATGTCAGTTAGGGTTAAGACGTTGTTGTGAAGGTCGTTGATGGTACTCTCCCTATCATAATCAGGCGTAGGATGTGATGTAGGGTCTGTGGAAGGTGTTTCCAGTTTAGGAACCCAAGAGGTTTTAATCTGTGCTTCTCCATAAACAAGGATTTATTTGTGAGGTGGAGGTGGTGATGTGTCTTCCTCAGCTAAAGTATTGAGATGTACATGTTAGGATTCACACAGATACTGAGAGGGGGGGGGGTGAATTAGTATCTAACCGGTTAATAGATTTTCTTTAACTTGAAAAATGTAGAGCATATTAATACTGTGTACTGATAAGCAAAAAGTAATGCAATAAACAGAGATAAAAACAACCACATGAAAAACACACCATAACACAAGGATTTAACGAGGGAACCCGGTGTGAGAAAAACCTCAATGGGATTTGTGACCCACAATATTCACTTACTAGCCAATAAGAGAATATTACTGCTATAAGAGGGGCCTGCACATGCAGGAAGGCCAATTGCCTAGAGCTCACTGCTCAAATACAAAATAGGAAGTCTCACTGACTTAGAAAATGGATTATATAAATCCAATATCTTGTACTGCTTCAAAATAGCATCTATAATTCTAGATCCAGTACCAGTTTCTGCTCTGCTTCTAACATAAACCCTTAACCTATAATTCACATAATAGGTCTGCCTTATTTCGCCTAATTACATTCCTCTTCCTTACTTACAAATGTTCTACAATGATCTCTCTTTTATAAGACTCATTTTACAACTTGTCAAGTCGGCTTACAATGATTTTACAAATAATAAATAAAATATATTCCAACAAAAATCCTATCGGCCTCTGTACCGGTATGCTACCTTTCACTGCCGGTACCGGTGATCTAAGTGTCGGTGTAGAGTCTGATCTTGCTAGTGCTAGTGGAATGTCTTGCCGGTGTCATAGGATTGTAAAGTTTCCATCAATGACAAAACCTTCAATCACCTACAATGTCTCATTGGAGTGTGCATATGGCAACAATCTCCCCCTTTAGCATTGATGGCAACACTCATGAGAAAATTTCAAAAGTGTATCCAAAACTTGTGATCCAAAAATGTGTACCAAAAATATATGAGCTCCGCCTGAGTAGATAAGTCTTTTGCAGATTATTTTCTCATACTACTACTCGCCCTTTGGCATCAATGACAAAGATTGTCAAGGTGTCAATAGAGTTGTAGTTTTTCTGTCTCAACTTTGTAACTGGGTGGTTACAATTTGAAAAAGATCCGCCAAAACCAAATTTATGCTTTCCATAAACTTCTTACTATCTTTTATTGTTGCCTCTATTCTTTGAACTGTACTGGTGAGGTGCTGCATATGCTCTGCTGGTGTTTTCTATCCTTATACTAATGCCTTAGATATTTCCTTTCACAAGGATGCTAGATAGTCCAGTCTTGGACTTAGTCTTAGTCTCATAATTTTAGCCTTGTTTATTATCCTCTCCTTTTCTCTATCTAGCTTCAGTAGTTCTGCCTCAAAACTAGTTACCTTTTGCTCAAAAACTGATAATGTATCAGGTGAATTAACAAAATTGTCTGCAAGTTTATTTATTTCTTCTTGTACCTTGCTCATTTTCTTATCTATGTCAACTGTTAAAAAGTTTATCTTGCAAGTATCTCTGTATAGAGTTTTGAATTCCTTCAATATGTTACATAGTTCCGGTAGAAGTGTGTCAAATTCCCTAGTACACTTCTTTATTTGATTCTCAAAGAATTTATGTTTTTCAATTTCCAACCTATCTTTGAATGCGTGTTCCTTTATCTGTTCAACTATCACTATGTTGTCAGTAATGTACTTCGACAAAGTGTCAAGTTGACTTAAAGAATCCTTATTATTTATGTTGCATTTAGGAGCTATCATCCTTAAAATTGGGATTGTGTCATCTATAGCTTTATAAGCTTGTGAACTACAATCGGTTATTTTCTTCAAAGAATCTAAAAGAACTTCAGTTACATTGGTTGATTTATAGCCTACAAAGGAGGAACCAATATTCTGAATTCCATCGGTGGAGGAAGTAACCATGCTTGTAGTGACCTCTGGTAGGTCAGTCTGTGTTTCCATTTCTTTAAGCAAGGGTTTTTGTTTCTCTCCTATTGCCGATGGCACTATTTCCACATGAACCTGTTGCTGTTCTAGATCCTGTTGCTCTACTTGTTTCTCTATCTGTGTCTCTATCTTCCCATCTGTCAGTTTACCTTTAGTGTTATCAGTGTTGTCAGCTACCGGTGGCTCACTAGCCATGTCAGTTTTATTAGTTGTGTCTGTGTCTATCACAATGTTGACCTTTTGAGTGTCAACATCCACTATGTATAGTACCTCGGGATTAGGATTAGTATCCTCTTGTGATACATCCATACTTTCATCTATCGGTTGGTCTTCTGCTGTTGTTACCAGTGGAATAATCAGAGGCGGTGGGGATAGGTTATCTTTTATTTTGATACTAGGAGGTCCACCAACCTTTCCTTTACCCTTATCTTTGTCTTTCTGATAGACTTTGATAGGCTTGGGGTTCCTGTATTCTTCCTTCTTTTCTTTCTCCACAAGGAATATATCCCATCCATTTTCTGTTTCTTCTGTTACCTCATTTACTCTTCCTGCCATTAGTGTAATATGTTAGTGTGCAGTAGAGAATATTGACTGATTGGCCTTTGTAATTAGATCATCTATTTCTTTTGGAGAGTTGACTGGGTAGACAACAAGTAATTTTTCAATTTTGATTTTCTTGTCAAGCTCTACAAGAGATTGTCTTCTTGCTTCCAGTCTCTTGAATAATTCATCTGGTAGTTCATCTACAACTTGCATCAAAAACTTCTTATAGATATCCAGGTGTAAAATGACACTTTTTTCAACTTGCTCTTTCTCATCTGCTGATAGTGTATCATATAATTTTTCTATGTTCTTGAGATTTCCTTCTTCTATGATTTCATCCAATAATTTGTCAATTGGAGAAATATTTTGTTGAGTCCTTTTCTTCTTAGGTGTTATCTTTTTCTTTGGGGTTGTCTTCTTTACCGGAGACCTCACTACCTGTTATTTTTGTCTAGTTCTTCTAGGCGAGGGTGTGGATACCGGTGAAGGTTGTCTTTGCCTTACAACTCTTTTAAATTCAGCTGGCTTGTCACTCTCTGAAGAAGTTGCTACCGGTGACAGGTGAGTTTCTGGTTATTGTTCCTATAACTCATCTTCAGGGATACTGGTTTGTTTCAGTACATCTTCTTTTATAGCCTTAGCCTACCTTGAACCTCTTCTCACAGTTGCTTCTACTTTCTTTACTCTCTTCTTAGATTGAATTTGGCTTTCAATGGTCTCAGCACTACCAAATACTTCTTCCTTAGGTTCATTTGGTGCTTCTAGAGGAGCTTTTACATATGTTTCAATGATGTGGTCATCAGTCTCATAGCCCATTTTAGTAACCCAAATTGTTCTTGGGATAACTACTTCCATCCAGATCTCATCCTTTTTAATCACAAAACATATATCATCCTTGTATTTGTTAACAATTACTTATGATAGTCTGATTCTTTTGTTCATTCTGGCCTTTAGTGCTTGAAAATACTCATTGATATTCTTTTCCTTGTTTTCACCCATGTTGTTAAATAAGTCTGATAATTGTTTTCTGGCCGGTATGTCAAAGATTCTTGTTGCCTATACCGGGCACCTATTTGGTTATATGTAGCATTAAGCATACAAGTAAATTATCAAATCTAAAAGTTTCTTTCTTATCCTTCTTGATCTTCCCTAAATTGTCAATCAATTCATCCTTTATCCATTCACATACATCAATTTTCACATTTTCTTTTACCATATCGTGTGCACTTTTTATGCATAAACTGGAAACTGAGTTAAGTCTGTTTGCATGTGTTGCTTTGTATCCTAAAATCATGCTAACAAATCTCACATTTATGTCAGTCACATCATCAACCCTTAGAGACCTTATATCAAATGTTGCACCAGTTAGGTTCATTACCAAGTCATTTGAGACCTTTATTTTGTCTAGTCGGCTATCGGTGGAGGGTAACCCTATTACAGCTTTCACCGCTTCCTTGGTAATTTTATGGATTGAATCTAACCAAAAGAATGCACCATGTACTCTGCTCAATACTATCCTAATAACTTCCTTGGGGAAATCCAGAATGCTGAGAATTTCTATGAATCCTAGGGTTTCAATAATTTGGTGTTCAGGTTTTACTTTATCGGAATCATCACAGATAAAAGATTTGTACATATTCTTGATTTCTTCATCTCCTAATTCTTCTATATGGCAATGGATATAGATTCTAGGGCCTTCTGCATACACAACTCCTTTTGCAATTTGGGAAAAAGCACCTACATTGTCATCCTTTTTAGCTATCTTGGGAACTAGTTGAAATACAAGCCTGGGGTGTTTGATTACCTCGACTACAGTAGGGTTTTCTATGAATTTAGGTGCAAAGGAGGATGCCATGATCATAAATACCTTTTTCTGCCTTAGGAAGAATTGATTGCTAAAGTGCCTTGCCTCTTTGCTCGAAATGCCTTAGCTCTGGAGATTTCATGCTCTTCGAATGTTTGAATGCTCGGTGAAGTGAAATGGAGCCAAAAACATTAATTTATAATGTCAATTTGTCAACTACCACATTTAATGCTTGTCGGTTAAGTAATCACTTAACTTTGTCTGCTGGTATAGAAGTAATTTCAACTTCTCACCATCAACTGAGGGAATAATAGCATATGCCTCATTGATTGCAAAACCTTCAAGGAAATTTCTTCAATTTGATGAAGAGTCTCCTGCTGGTGGAGTGCTACTCTGTTCTGCCGGTGGAGTGTTTCTTGGTTCTACCGGTGGAGTAGTATTCCTATCCACATTCAGTTCTAATTTCCCGATCCATTGTTTTGAAAATTATTTCTTAACTTCTTCAACCTTTTCTTTTCCTTTCAAACTAGGACCTTTGTTGTTTGCCGATGATCCTTTACTTCTACAAAATCTAGCAATATGCCCAATTTTGTTACATGCATAGCAAGTCACATTATTCTTCTGAATAGCTTTGTCGTAACCTATGTTGGTTTGTGTTCTGCATTGATTAGATAGGTGTCCAAATCTTCCACAAACATAACATTTTACATTCATTCTACAATTCTCAGAGTTATGACCAACTTTGTTGCATTTTGAACATTGACCGGTGGGGGTGTTGATATTTTGATAATTTCTAGATCTATATTGATTTTCTCTATGACCATACTTGTTACAGTTAAAGCATTTTCCATTAAATTTATAAGCAGTATGTTGTCTTACCGGTTTGTTATGATCCTGTGTGTTTGCAGTACCGAAGCTTTCACCAACTTCAAAGCCAATTCCACAAGTGTCACCTTTAGGTTTTTGATTCTTCAGCAAGTTACCAAGTTCTTCTGAGCTTTTCTTGAATTTCTCTTTATGTTGATTTGTAGTATCTAGTTCTCTTTCTAAGACTTCTTTCTGCCTCATCAATTCATTGGAGTCATTCTGAGTGTGCATCAGATCTGTCTTCAATAAATCATTTTCATAACTGAGTCTTGTGTTTTCATTTGCAGCATCACTTAGTCTTGTAGTCAAATATTCTTCATTCTTCTTTCTATCTTCAATTTCTTTACAAAATCTCATAGTCATATCATGCATCTCATTCTTTGTTGTCATGTTCTCTTGTTTCAGCTTGTTTATCATATCATTAAGAGTTTCTTTTTCATCATTCTCATTTTGCATCTTTTCACAAAGTTCTCTTCTCTTGTTTCTTGAAATAGTAAGATTTTCTCGAAGTGCTTGAATAATATCCTGAGAAGCCTTTAGATCATCTTTAAGTTTGATATTTTTCAATTTTTCTGCATCATAGTCTGAGAGAGCTCCTTCAAGTTGCTTCATCAAATTTTCCATCTCTACTAGTGTCAAGATCTTCCTCAAGCTATTAGGCTTCTGAAAATAGAGGACCAAGCTCTGATACCAATTGTTAGGATTCCCACAGATACTGAGAAGGGGGGCTAAATCAATATCTAACTAGTTAATAGATTTTCTTAACTTGAAACATGTAGAGCATATTAATACTGTGTATCAATAAGTAGAAAGTAATGCAATAAACAGAGATAAAAACAACCACATAAAAAACACACCATAACACAAAGATTTAACGAGGAAACATGGTGTGGAAAAAACCTCGGTGGGATTTGTGACCCACAATATTCACTTATTAGCCAATAAGAGAATATTACTGCTAGAAGAGGGGCCTGCACATGTAGGAAGGCCAACTGCCTAGAGCTCACTGCTCAAATACAAAATAGAAAGTCTTACTGACTTACAAAATCGATTATATAAATCCAATGTCTTGTACTACTTCA
Source organism: Cryptomeria japonica (assembly GCF_030272615.1). Taxonomy (NCBI): domain Eukaryota; kingdom Viridiplantae; phylum Streptophyta; class Pinopsida; order Cupressales; family Cupressaceae; genus Cryptomeria; species Cryptomeria japonica. The sequence continues at coordinate 509,317,084 of NC_081410.1, forward strand.
AAATAGCATCTATAATGCCAGGTCTAGTACTAGTTTCTGCTCTACTTCTAACATAAACCCTTAACCTATAATTCGCATAATAGGTCTACCTTATTTCGCCTAATTACATTCCTCTTCCTTACTTACAAATGTTCTACAATGATCTATCTTATATAAGATTCATTTTACAACTTGCCAAGTAGACTTACAATGATTTTACAAATAATAAACAAAATATATTACAACAAAAATCTTGTCAGCCTCTGTACTGGTATGCTACCTTTCACTATCGGTACCTGTGATCTGAGTGTCAGTGTAGAGTCTGATCTTGCTAGTGTTGGTGGAATGTCTTGCCAGTGTCATAGGATTATAAGGTTTCCATCAATGACAAAACCTTCAATCACCTACAATGTCTCATTGGAGTGTGCATATGCCAACAGTACAGAATAGAATTCCCACTCATGTGAATCGATCTTTGAGTCGCTTTCCAATATCCAATTACTATACCAAACCAGGATATCATTTGAGTTAAACACTATAGGTGTGATTGGTTGATGTACCTTTGTAGATGGAATGATTGGTGCTAAAGGAAGGATTATTGGGATCAATGAATCTGATACTGGGAGTATCGACATTCTTGAATCTGCTGCTTCTGATGGAATTGTCAGTGTTGTCGATGTTGTTGGGGGTGTTAATACTGCTAATGGTGTTATTGATGTAGTTGTTGTCTCTCATTGGGTTGTTGGCTTACTTGGTGGGATGATTGGTGTTGTGGCTGGTAGTGTTGGGATTGTTAGCCGCATTGGGGCAATTGGTGTGGTTCTTGGTGTTGCTGATATAATCAAGGGTGGCCTCTTTAGAGTATTAGGTTGATATAGAGGTTTGTTGGGTTTCCCTTTGAATATGAGCTTAGGAAGAATCTCTTTTTGAAATCCTAATCTAGTGTTATCTATAGGCTTTAATTCCAGCTGCATCGGCTCATGTCGTCCTTTCTTGCAAGGTCCCAATGCAATCTAACCATCATAGCCCATTTTTTCCATAATGAGAAGGCCCTTTCCATATTGATCTATGGGAAGCTTAGCTTATGGGATGTCTGTGGTGATAGGATCTTTATAGATTCATTCTGCTAATTCCTCATCTCTAGTCTCTTCTTCTTGACTCTTTCCAAAGATAAAAGGTGCCAAAGGGCATGCTGGCTTGACCAGTGGTGTTTGAAGGAACCTTTGAGGCTTACCGTGAGTTCTAGGGGAAGTTGATAGTTGCCCAACACAAAAGAGTTGGCTTAGATTGTACTCCCCAGGACCTTCCTCTGCCATTTTCATCTTTAGCTTCTCTTGTTTGGGTGTAGTGGTGTTTGAACTGGAAAGAGAGGCTGGACTTACATATGGTGTGGATGGGATAGCTAACTATTGTTGGGAATGGTAATCTTTGGTGATGGTTAATATTGTGACAATATGCAAAGGGATTTGCATCACCCAGGATTGTAATTTTTGCACCATTATGAGGATACTTGATACTTTGGTGGTAGGTGGATGGAATGACTTGCATGACGTGTATCAAAGGTCTTCCTAACAATAAATTATATGATGGGGGAAGGTCCAGAACTTGACATATGATGTGTTTCACCACTGGACCCACTCGGATTGGTAACACAACTGCTCCTTTGGATGAACTCTCTGCATCATCATAGGCTTTTATAGTTATCTTTTTGTAGGGATCCACTGATTCAACTGCATATCCTAATGTTGTGACCAATTGTAATGTACAGATATTTAGGCTTGCTCCATTATCAATCAAGACTCGCTTGATTCTGTGTTAGTTGATAAATCCTTCAATATGAAGTGAGGCATTATGAGGTTGTTGGAAGGATGTATTGTCACTTTCAGAGAAAGTGAGACATGGTGATGACCACAAACTACCACCCATAGTTGGAAATTGATCTGTATTTAAGTTGGCAGGGACCGATGCCTCTTGGAGAGCTTGATCCAAGATTATTTTATGAGATGGGGATAGGGGCAATAGCTCTAAGATGTATATAAGTACAGGCATGGTATCTAACTATTCACCAAGGTTATACTACTTTGGGATTGAGGTTGTACTTTGTGGAGATGCTTTAATGGTGATCTTGTCGCGACATGTAACAACATTGCAGGTAGGGATTGGATCTTTGATGGTAATGGTTGCAATTTGTTCGTTGGCATCATATAGGTGATTCATAGTGTAATTATAGGTGGCTCGCGTATAATCAGTTGTATCTGTGTTTCGCCCTGAAGTGGAAGGACCCCTTTGATCTTGTGATGGAAGTGGATTCTTAAATATAAGATGATCATTATTTGTGGTTTTTGGGTCATTTCCTTCAATTTAAATCTCTCTTCGATCAATAAGATCGTGAACAAGATCTTTCAATCTATGACAATTACTTATTTTATGCCCTTTCCCTTGATGGAATTCGCAATGTTCATTATCCCTCCACCATGAAGGTTTGACCCAAGGTTCGTAATTAGATGTCTTTAGTAAGTTTACTAGATTTGAAGAAACCAACTAACGTAACATTGTTTCAATAGGTTCCCCTAAGGGAGTGTATGTATGTTTTAGGTTATAATTTTGGTGGCATTGTCTTGGTTCTTCTTGCAGTATATTGTGTCCTTGATTTGGGGGAGCAATCATGTTATTCTTAGGAGGAGGGTTTTGCCTCATAAATTGGACCATAGATTGTGCACTTTTGATAGTCCTTACATCTACAACCCCGTCATTGACGATTTTTTTGTTTTTATTCCAGAAGTTAGGTTTACCACTGTTGAAGCGTGGGCAAGGTCTGTCTTTTGGTTCATTGTATATCTTGATAAGCCCCTTTTTGATGAGGGATCATTTGCATTTTAATCCTTGGCTGATCATGTCATTAAAGGACTCTGTGCCTTTTATGTCTAGATGGAATTCCATTTCATTGTTCAAGTTAGAAATAAATAATTCCACTAGTTCTCATTTAGGTAACTAAAGAGAACGTCTGCTAGACATTTGTCGCCATCGTTGCAAGAAAGCTAAAAATAGGAACCCTGGTTTTTGCTTGGTGTTACACAGACCTGCCATGGTTACATCACATTCAATGTTTTTGATTAAGTAAAAATAGGTTTTAAGGGACCCAAAACCCGATTACATTACGAAAGATGAGCAAGAAAGAGATGAAACAAAACAGCTGCAAAAGACGAGCACAAAAACTAGCAACTAAGAAAAAGACAGCAAGAAGCCAACAAGAAAACTTTAATACACTCCTCAGCATTCTGAACCAAGAGCATCATCACCTTGGCTGCTTCCTTTAGATCATTGCTTTCCTATCTTAGCTAGCTATCTTTCATTTTGGTCTCCATCCCAGTAGTTTTCTACCTTGTTCTATGCCTAGGAATCTGGTGGGTGGAGCTGGAAGTTGGTACATCTTCAATGATTACCAGATTCTTATCCTAATTTTTCTTTTCCAAATGATCCACCAAAGAATTCATGTTCTATGATGAAACTTTTAGGACCTAGAGACTATGGTTCAATAAGCTTTTTAGAGCCTTCTCGATGCAGGCAACCCGGGTGTTGATGTTGTCTTTATCCTCCTTGGCCTGTTCTTTCAAAATTTTGATAACATCCTCCAGGTGTTTCAAATCCCCTTTAATCAGGTCTTTTTCCAGCCAATCCTCCATCTCAATTTCCTCCTCAGCTTCACAGGTTTTCATCTCATCATTCTTTTTCCCAGAGTTTGTATCCTTAACGAGCTTATTTATCTTGTTTTCCAGATCCCTCTATTTACTTTGCATACTAGTAATGTTGTTGACAATCCATTTCTGGAAGTTGAAGGACTCCAAAGTACAGTTACGGGTAGTATTAAAGATAGTGTTCACAGAATCCCTACCCTATTTAGTGCCCACAGAGTTAGGATTGTCATCCTCCTTAGAATTCAGAGCAACATTCCTACTATCCGAGCCCATAGGGTTAGAGTGAGGGTTTTCAGAGTTACCCTCTTCATCCTCTTCACCAATGTTCTCATCCTTTTCATACTCCATTTATGTTTCAATATCCTTTTCCTTTTCCTCCTCCACATCATAGTGCACCTTTGTTTCCACATTATCTATATCAGCTCTCCTTTTTTTGTGGGTAGGGGCATTAGGCTTATCCTCTTCCGAATCAAAATCTTTGCAACTCTCAGAGATATGAGCATTAGTGTTCAGGGGATCATCTTTGGTAGCCCTAGCCTTGTCCTTTAGATGTTCATAAATGAGAAATATGAGCCCCTAATGGGCTATATGGTAAGAGTTAGGCTTTTTAGCATGATCAGCTAGACTCTCATTCAGAGAGGATGCTAAATAAAAAGGCAGGGATATTTTAGCCCCATGACGGAAGTGGTTCAGAATTGCAAAGTGATAGTTATAGATTTTAGTAAATCTACCGTCAATAGTGACATCCTCCATTACAACCCTTAAAATGTTTTGCCAAAAGGGCTTTACTTGCTGGGGAATATAGTAGGAGATGTTGTCTTTCTTCACAAGCTTTCCCTTCTCATCCTCCGATTTTGGGAAGTTTTTGAACGCTTCAGTTGTGTGCTTCCGATCTCTATAAAATTTAGTACCCTCCTTTTGAAGACCCGTGACCTCTGCAACTAGGTTCTCATCAATTTACCATATCTCCCCGAACAAGGTGACTCTATTGTTACTCCAACCTCTGGCAAAACCATGTGACACATAATTTCTACTTCCGTGAAGCTTTTCCATATAGTTAGTAAAACCATATCTGTGAAGCCTTCTCTAGACTTTTTGTTCACTCTTCCAGTTTTCGCATCTTGGGGGCTCATTCCTGTTTAAGTTACCACCCATTTTGAGCTCCAAATAGAAATACCCATAGCTATAATTCTCAATCCACAGATGAAACCCCAAATCCTTGTAATTTTTGGATTTACAGAACAAAGACTCTTTCATTGTTTTGAAACTTATGTTTATGACCGCACAAACCTAGCATTTATTATTATAATCTTCCTCACTCATATGATCATGGAAATGATGCCAAAAAGCACTCCTTAACTGATAGTTAATCCACCCCCAAAATCTGTCTTTGGAATTCGTTACCCAAAATATAATCATGATTTTAACTTGACCCATTGATATGATCAAAATATAATTGCTCTTTAACCTCCCTTTTACAATGAGTTTCTCCAATATATTTAACATCATTCTCTAAATTGACCCCTTCATTTGCTAAGAGATCCACTACCTTATTGCCTTCTCTTAGAGTATGAGTTATGCTAATACTAACATAGTTATTTAACAAATTTTTAGCACTTTTAACTAAGTTAGTAATATTTCAAGAGATAGAGCTTGTACCTTTGAGGGCTTGGATGATGTTTAAGGAGTCCCCTTCGAGCCAGATTTTTTTAAATTTGAATCCCTAAGCAAGCTGGAAGCTTTTTAACATGGCCAGAGATTCACCCATGTGATTATTTTGGACCCCAAAAGGAGAAGCAAAAGCTACAATGCAGACTCCTTGAGTATTTCTGATAACGCCTCCACCACTCGACTTCCAAAGGTTGCCCTTAGCCACCCCATCGAAATTCACCTTTATACAATCATGATCATGAAAATGCCAAACAATATTATCTCTCCTATTCCTATTGTCAGATCTGCAGACTTTATGTATTAGGTTCCATTAAGTGAGGATATATTTTTCCATATCATTCATATCAGTAACAAACCATTGCTTATTATTCTTGTGAAGAATATTGATGTTCTCTTTTATAGCCCTGTAGATTTTTTCAAAAACCACCTGAGAGTTACACCTAGCTTCCCTAAATATTTTGTTATTTCTTTCTTTCCAAATGCCCCAACAACTCATAAGGAGGGTCAAAGACTAAAGGTTCTTGATAAGTTGGCATTTGGTGGGGAAATTCCATTGCCAGATAATATCCTTGATACTCTTGTTCATAACCCAATTAACTTTTCATTTCTCCCACATCTTACACCAGATTTCCCAAGTAAAGGAGCAGTGAAAAAAGAGATGATCAACTGATTCTTCCTCTTTCTTGCATAGCTCGCATCTATTAGGGAATTTGAAACCTCTTCAGACCAAATTGTCAAGAGTAAGGGTACTATTATGAGAAGCAAGCCAAAAGAAAATATTGACTTTAGGGATCAGAATACTATTCCAAACTTTACTCCAAATGGGATTACTGGTCTGAGAAAAAGTGTTTTTGTAGGCTGAAGCAACCATAAATTCACCTCTAGGATTACTTTTCTAGAGAAAAATATCATCATAGTCTTTGTTAGGGGAAAAGGACAGCGGCTCCTTTTGGAGTAAGGAAAATCCAGAATGTATAACATCAAGCCTCATCCATTTGTCCTTCTTCCAGTAGTCACACACCATAAGCCCAAACCTCCTTTTACATTCCTCAATAACTTGACTGCTGCCTTGATCATAAAGAGCTTCATTGTTCATCCAAGGGCCCTCCCAAAACCTTATTTTGTCGCCTTTTCCAAGGACCCATCCAACTCCAGCTTTGGCCACTTTTATGGATTTGATAATACTATTCCAAATGAAGGATCCAACAGGAATGTCTTCAGAATTAAGGACCCCCTAGATTGGCTGATTCTGAATATATTTATCAAACCATATTTGATTCCAATCTTTCTTGGTATCATAAGCTCTCCATAATTGTTTTACTAGAAGAGCTTTGTTAAAGGTTTTAGAGCTTTAATCCCCAACCCTCCTTTGTTCTTTGGTCTACAAAATTTTTCCCAAGAAACCAAGGATATCCTCTTTTTTTCTTCAACTCCTGACCATAGAAATCTCTTCTGGATTCTTTCAAATGCTTCAGCAAATTTAGCCGGTATACCAAATAAGCCGAGGGCATAAATAGGGAGGTTCTAGAGTGTAGCTTGAAGGAGCTGCAATTTCCCAGCCTGGGATTGTATATGGTGAAAATGGATAAGAATAATAACAATATTGAAAGGCTAAATGAATTCAACCACAAAACCCTAGCCTAACAACAACAAAGATCCACCATAACATATGAAGATTACCTAAGACAATGCAAATCAAATGAAATCACAAAGATTATACCATCACATGTCCAATAGGGTTTTGATCTCCATTCTTCCTATCTCCATTGATCTTGCTTGATATATTTGCTCTCAGATTTTATATCCACAAGAGCTCAACAAAGAATGGAATGTGGTTGTAAGTAGGATCGTAGTGTAGTCAAGTGCATAAAAGATGATTAGAATGCATAGAACGATTAGGGTTTGATAATGAAGGAAGCATCTCCTTATATAGAAGACACAATATGAAATGGAGGGATAAGATTGAGAGGTGTAAAAGGAGGTCGGCTATGATTAGAGGGTAGGTAAAAGAAATAATAAAATAATGAAACGGGTAGGTAGTGTATGAATTAAGAGATGAATGACATGTGTCATGGGTAGAAAAGGTTAATGAATTAATTAAATAAATAAAGATTTATTTAATTAATAGAAGAAGTGGGATCAATTAAATAAATAAAATATTTATTTAATTTAGGAAAAGGATAATTTAAATAAATAAATGTATTTATTTAAATGAGAAATAAGACTAGAAGAGGATAAATGAATTAATTAAATAAATAAAGATTTATTTAATTAATAGAAGAATTAGGCTAAAGTAATTAAATAAATAAAATATTTATTTAATTAGACATGACAATTTTGGGTGTCTACATTTTGCCCCTCTTTGAGATAATGTGGCTTGTCGCGTTGTTTCAAAGAAGATAAGATGAACTGATACAGAGTTCCCCAGGATGGGAATGATATGCCCCCTCGAGAGATTGGATGAAAATGTCTGGAAAGATTGCAGACAATCTCTCGATAAGAAAGAAAGGCTAGAATGGACTGACCGGATAAAGTGACAGAGTCACGGGATAATGAAGACTGACTCAGGAGATGAGGGCTAAGGCTAAGGTAGGCTATAAGATAGACCACGGGGGAAAATACATCCTCATTGTCATCTACACATCCACGAGAGCAGATTGTAGAGCGAAAAAAGAACAGCAGCAGTTAGCAGCGATGGCTTTCATTCATAGATTCGACCGCATTCGCCGATTTTAGAGGCCAGCAGAGGTAGGAGAGCCAGTAAGTACCATCAAACCTCCTCGTACTTTGATGCATTTAATTTTGTCATTAATGCATGCTAGATAGGGCAATAAATGCGCTTAGACTAGGGTCCAAAAAGTGTCCAAAAATGGCCAGGCGCATCTGTGTTGGTGCCAAGTGCGTCTATGCTCGCGAGGCGCATCTGTGTCAAATGCGATCGTGTTTGTGATGGTCAGTTGCATTTGTGCCAAAAAGGCACGTCTATTTCGCCCAGGCGCATCTGTGCAGAGCATAGGCACATCTATGTGAATCAGGCATGTCTGTGTTTTTCAGGCGTGTCTGTGTAGTCTGAAAGCGCATTTATGTCAGGTAAGCGCGTTTGTGTGAAATTTTGTCTTCGAGGGCAAATTGGCAGTTCTGTGATGAACATACACTGTAGATTGGATAAGCTACTGAGAGGATACACTCAAGCAGGTCCTCTAGGGAAGATTAGGATATATCTAGGCACTTTGTGATGAACAGTGAGTACCAAGATAGAGTACTTTGTGATGAACAGGGAGTACTAAAATATGAGCAGCACTTTGTGATGAACAGGGAGTGCAAATGTGAGTAACACTTTGTGATGAACAGGGAGTGTTACACACGTAGTACTTTGTGATGAATAGGGAGTACTACTAGGATAAGAGCAACACTTTGTGATGAACAGTGAGTGTCACTAGGATAGATAGCCATATGCATTTAGATAAAAAGTAGCATTTTGTGATAAATAGTGAATGCCACGATGACTGACATGATTGATTTGCTTGACTGCAGGAGTATTTGCTGATGCTGGAGTCACAGGAGAGATTCCTGTCTACTTAGAGGTTGCGACCTGAGTTGACAGCCGAGGAGCGAGTTGCTATTGAGGAGATGGGACTGAGACATGTTCTGTATGTGCTTGAGTTTTGGGTGAACATGGGACTGTTGACTGCGCTGGCGGAGAGATGGCACTCTGAGATCTGTACGTTTCATTTGTCGATGGGTGACATGACAGTCACCCTTGAGGATGTATATAGGATTTTGTGGATACCAATCGATGGGGAGTTGATTCCGTACGATCGAGACAGAGACAGGGATGCCCTTAGATGAGTGTTCTAGGATCCGGGACTGGAGATGAGGGTGGGACATGTGGCATGGGATACCATGACATGGACAGGATTAGCACTACCAACAGTGTTGGCAGGAGTTATCAGTGGGTTCCTCTGTCCGAATAGGGTGACACGAGGGGTGGCTACAGAGGACATAGGGGCCAGGAGAGATGATCTTGGGGTAGGTCCTTCTAGGGCTCAGACTCTGTCGAGGCTAGCCGGCTCAGAGGGAGGGAGTTCATCATAGCCGTAGAGGGCTCCCTATGTATCAATTTTGTACCATTTTTGTATGATGATGTAGACACTTGCGGGTGATTGTAGCCATATGATTTTGACATCATTGTATCATGACACTTTATATATATATATATGAGATGATTCATCTTTGCGGCAGCTATATGCATGTGTACCTATGTGATGAGATGTTCTTATGTGATGCTTATGATATGGATGCAAATATGTACATGATGAAATGCAATATTTGTTCTTTTATGTTTTAGATGTGTATGCCAATGCAAATGTGAATGTATGTAATGCAAATGAATATGATAATGCAAATGTAAATTGTGCTAGCAGGTGTTGTGTGCAGGATGTGATGTAGTTGTGATATCTATATGTATGTATAAAATGCTTATATGTGGTAATGCAGGTGCAACTACATGAAATGCAAATATTTTTGGTTTGTCATTATACTCAGTCATGTGATAGCAGGCTACGTGGACTCGAGAAGGACGATGGAAGGCAATCAAGAAAGGGGGATGAAAGATAGAAGATATGAAAGTGAAAGAGCTTCTTGTGCATTATCATCATTGAGCTTTATTATGGCAAGTAGGCTATGACAATCGAGGCATATGTTCAACCCAAAAAGTCACTGTACCTGTTTGCATGGAGATAAGACAGTCACAAACAAGGAATGCCCGAGTTCATACTAGACTCTCAATGTCCTCATATCCTTGGACAAGTCATAGCATTACTAAGAGACAATCCACAGACAGCAAATACAAATAGGTGGTGATACCCCATCCTCGCCTTTCTAGTCAAAGACATCCTGGAGATAGAATCTCTAGTCTAAGACATCTCGGAAAAGCTAAAAGACATGTCACCAAAAGATAAAATCAAAAGAAAACCATGACTCGACACCAACATCCACTGTAGCCCTCAAGTTTAGTGTCTCTTGTCACTTGTATAAGTCTTATTTGATTGTGGTCACAATGTTTACTTTCACAAAAAGGATAGATAGCACTGAACCATATGTTGTCTGAGTTTGTTGAAAGATTTGATTTGTTGAAGCCCATTGTTGCTATTGTGTCTCATCTGAAACTGACTGAATCCATGAAACTGATACTTTATTGCAAAGAAGACGGAACTTTATTGCGGATTGTGCACTGATAGACTGAAGAAAGCTAGAAGAAACTGTACTCCTCAAAACATGTGATGCTCTCAGTTCCACACCCATCACTAGATGTAGGATTTGCCTTAGCCACAAATAGGATCTGATTTATTATGGATGGAAAGGGAGGTTTATTATGAATTGCTAACCAATCTTGGGTAGATCAATAACAAGCCATGATGGGAATGGGTAAGTTTATTATGAATGAATAGGTTGTGAGTGTGTGCAAAGTGAAAGGATGAAAGTGAATTCTGAAGGAGGGAGGAGCAATGTCTCTATACATGGCGCTGGTGACCCAGTTTTCACCATGGTACTTGCCCAGGGCGCCACTGAAGTGGTTTTCACCATTGGATGGAATTATTTCTCTTTACTTTTTTTATTTTTCAATGTTTTTTGTGTCACAAGGCGCCTGTTTGCTAGGTTTCACCAAGTAACATTTTTTTTTTTTTTTTTTTTTTTTGTATTTTGTTGAAATTTTTTTGATTTTTTTGTATTTTTTGAATTAGGATACTCTAAAGAGCTATGTGTAGAACCTGTGAAGGTGCATGCTATTGATAGGATCCTCCAAAGGTTCACCTTCTATAGTTGAGAGCTGATATGCCCTAGATCCATATGCTGCTGTAATGATGTAAGGACCAAGCCAGTTTGGTTCGAACTTGCCCTTCTTCTCTCTGTCTTGTTGATTTTTAGGATTTTCTCTGAGAACTAAGTCCCCTACCTCAAATGTGCAAGGCATGACCTTGTGATTGTAGCTGCAACTCATTCGTTGTTGGTAAGCCTTGAGATGATTAAAAGTAGTTTGTCTTCGCTCATCCAGTAGTTCCAGTTCTTGTAAGAGAGAGACCCTATAGTCTTCATCACTGATGATGTTTTGCAAAGAAACCTGCAAAGAAGGTAACTCAACCTCAATAGGCAAGATAGCTTCAGCACCATAGACAAATGAATAGGGTGTAGCTCATGTAGGTGTGCGGACACTTGTGCGGTAGGCCCAAAGTGCAGGATTAAGTTGAATATGCCAATTACGACCAGCATCGTCGACTGTCTTGTTTAGGATTTTAAGGATTGTTTTATTAGATGCCTCAGCTTGGCCATTACCTTGGGGGGAATATGGTGTGGAGAAACGATGGGAGATATGGAAGCGGTCACAGAGTTCACGAATATCCTGATTCTTGAAGGGATGCTCATTATTAGTGATAATGGAAATAGGAATACCATATCGGCAAATGATATAGTTTAGGATGAATGTAGCAATCTGTTTTCCAGTAACTTGTGTGAGAGGCACGGCTTCAATCCATTTTGTAAAATACTCTGTGGTAGTGATAATGAATTTATGACCATTGGAAGAAGGAGGGTGAATCTTGCCTACGAGATCGAGTCCCCACTGACAAAAGGGCCAAGGAGACGCAAGTGGTTGAAGTTCTTGTGCTGGCACATGTATGAGGTCTCCATGAATTTGACATTGCTTACATTTCTTGACAAACTGATATGAGTCTTTCTCCATATTGGGCTAGTAATATCCAGTCCTAATGAGTTTCTTGGCCAAGGTAGGACCACTAGCATGTGGACCACATATCCCTTCATGCACTTCCCGTAACGCAATCTGAGCTTCGTCGCTTTCTAAACATCTAAGAAGAGTGCCATCTAGACCTTGCCAGTATAGGATATCAGCTAAAATGACATATCAAGAGGATTGGCGAATGAAAGTGCGACGTTGGTTATTTGATAGATCAGGAGGTAGAGTATTGTCACGTAGGTATGTGAAAATGGAACCATATAACTGGGATTCAGGACCGATAACACATATCGTCTCAGTAGGCATAATCTCATATGAAGGAACCAAAAGGTTATCCACCAAGAACTCATAGCGGGTCTCATTTGGCGGTAGATCGATCAGTGAAGCAATTGTAGCCATGGCATCTGCGGCGCGATTCTGCTCTCTTGGTATCTGCACAAAGTCTATCTTTGTGAAGTGTTGTTTTAGATCATCCACCATTTGTTTATAAGGCATTAATTTCTCATCTTTTGTTTGGTAATCATCAGTTACTTGATGGATGACAAGTTGAGAGTCCCCAAAAACATGAAGTTCCTGGATCTTCCATTGAACTACAATTCATAATCCTGTTGTTAATGCCTCATATTCCGCTATATTGTTAGTGCAAGGAAATGATAAGTGGTATGATTTTGGTATAGAATCCCCTTGAGGAGTTATAAAGAGGATGCTAGCTCCTGCCCCATGCTATGTGTATGAGCCGTCGAAGTACAGTTGCCATGGCTTTGCATGTGACATTGTCAAAATGGATTCATCTGGAAATTCTGAACTTAGAGGAACATCATCTATCATGGGAGCATCTGCTAATTGATCTACAATGGCTTGTCCTTTTATTTCTTTTCTATCCACATACTCGATGTCGAATTCACTTAGGATCATTACCCATTTGGCCAGTCACCTAGTAAGTGTTGCTTTATTGAGAAGGTATTTCAATGGGTCTATCCTTGCAACTAACTTAGTCTTATGAGTGAGCATGTAATGTCATAATTTCTGTGAAGCAAAGACCACGGCAAGACATGCATGCTCAATTGGTGTGTAGTTTAGCTCATATCCTACCAATGTGCGACTGATATAATATACTACTTTTTCCTTGCCTTCAGCAATTTGTTGTGCTAAGAGTGCCCCCAGTGCTATTGGAGTAGCTGATATGTATAGTAACAGTGGTTGATCTAGAACTGGTGGCATCAGAACTGGCAGATTTAGAAGATAATCTTTGAGCATTTGGAAAGCCTGTTGATAGTTATCATCCCATTTGGATTTGATGTTTTTATGTAGCAGGTGCTGAAAATGATTACACTTATCTTCCAGTTGTGCTATGAATCTTCGGATGGACTGGAGTCTGCCTTGTAAGGATCAAAGTTGACTGATATTTCTTGGTGGTTGCATTTCCAAGATGGCCTTTACTTTTGCTGGATTAGCTTCAATTCCCCTTTTGGATACAATAAATCCTAGGAGCTTCCCAGAGGTTACTCCAAAGACACATTTCTTGGGGTTTAATCTTACTTTGTATTTTTCCAGTCGATCAAAGATGACTGAAAGCATGTCCAAATGTGTATTTCTGTCTATTGATTTACCCAAGAGGTCATCAACATAATCTTCCATGGTTACGTGCATGAGATCATGAAAGATAGTAGTCATGGCTCTTTGATATGTAGCACCTGCATTCTTTAGCCCGAAAGGCATGACATTCTAGCAGAAAGTTCCCCATAGACAAGTAAATGATGTTTTATGTTGATCCTCAGGTGCGATTTTTATTTGATTATAACCAGAGAATCCATCCATCACTGAAAACATTTCATGACCTGCTGTGAGATCAACAATCAAGTCAATATTTGGTAATGGGAAGTCATCCTTTGGACAAGCTTTGTTGATGTCTCTGAAATCTGTGCAAATTCTGATGCTGCGATCTGGTTTACTGACAGGTACTAAGTTGGAGATCCATTCAGGATAATCAATTGGGCATATGAATCCAACATCCAATAACTTCTCAAGTTCTGCTTTGACTAGTAATGCCACCTATGGATGCATTTTTCTTAATTTCTGTTTCACTGGTTTTGCCCCTGGTTTAACTGTCAAATGATGCATTACCAAATCCGGATCTAATCCAGGCATATCAGCGTATGACCAGGCAAAGTTGATTTGTCATTCTTTGAAGAAACTTATGAATTTTGACCTTTCTGACTCCGTCAATGATTGAGCTAGGAATATGTTGTGTGGAACCTCTTCTATACTAATGTTTGTTTTGATAGTCTCCTCTACCAACATGGATGACTTTTCCTCATATGATGCTGGGAGAATGTCGAGCCTTCCATCTTCGGGTGCCTCGGAGAGGTTTTCACCCTCAGATACGTCCTTTCTTTTTACTTTTTTGGGGTCAGACAATGCCACAATGTGGTTTACGCCATAAGACCCTTGGTTTGTTCTTATTTTCACATTTTTGCGACTGGAAGGTCCGACACCCTCACCAAAATATGCCACGCTATTGAGTTCTATAGTGTATCCCACTTTATGGTCTCTAGGAGGAAGATCATCTCGTATGCCTAGATAGTCAATAAAAGCTTCATCATTTTGGAATGTGTCAAACTGTGCAGGTCCTTCATAATCCCAGTCAATGAGTTGGTGGTGGACAAGGGGAAGGCCGTTAATGTCTTCAAAGTTAGCGGGGCTAAGAGTGAAGATGCAGTTATATTCAGGTATGTCAAGGTAATTATCGAGGTCATTGATGGCACTCTCCTCATCAGTCTTCATCGCGAGCGAATCCAAATTATCATCACTAGTAGCGCACTCTGGGACAGGTGTTCTCATCGTATGTGATTTCAACCTAGAACCTTGAGACGAGGACTATGTGGACTCCTCATGGGTTGTTTCTTGACCAACTCTGAACTTGTTATAAAACTTCTCTTCTTCTATGGGTTCATCTAGCTCTCTGAATGTCTCGGTGAGCTCATAGTCACTGGAGGACTTATCTAAACCCCATTCCCATTCGTTGGAGTTTGTGAAATAGAGATCCTCTTGTTGAATTTTGGCAGCTTTGATTTGTAAGGCTTCGTCTGTCCTTTGAATGTGGACCTTGGAAGTCAGGAAACCAAGTCCTTTCAAGCATTCCTTCTTGAAAGTCAATTCAGGTTGTAAAGGTTCAATAATGCCTTCCTTTCATAACCCTAGAGGGCTTTTTCCATCATACCCAAATTTTTGTAGAATTTTGAAGCCTTTGCCATATTTCTCACATGGTAGATTGATGTGATCTTGTGTTTCCTCTTCATTGTCTCTGAAAAGCATTTTGTATAAATCTTCCTCTTCTAGTTCACCCCATCTTTGAAAGGTAGTAGGGTCCCATTTGAGTACCATGATGGATACTTGCTTGTTAGGATGTGGTCTTCCATATTCTTTTGGGGAACTCATGACTTGTCGTTAGTACATGGTCTGATTTAAAGTATATTCCCCCATGCCTTTGTCCTAAAACTTGCCTTTAAGCTCACCTTGTTTTGATGTCGAAGGTTTTAATGACTCTGGATCAATGTATGCCGACGAAGGAACAACCTCACGATTACTGAGAATGATGGTCTCAATCTTTGATTTCAGGTTATTGCAGTATATGAATGGATTAGGATCACCGTTAACTATTACTTCCACTCCATTATGAGGAAACTTAATGCATTGGTGATATGTGGATGGGACTACCCTCATTTCATGAATCCAATGATGTCCTAGCAATATGTTATAAGTGAGACTCAAATCCAGGACTTGACAAACCACATCCTTTGTAACTGGCCCCACTCTGAGAGGTAAGATGACTGTGCCCTTGGATGAACGCTCTTCATCATCATATGCTTTAATGGTGATTTTGTTTGTAGAATTCATAGCTTTAGTAGAATATCCCAATTGTGTAATAGTGCTTAATGTGCAAATGTTTAGACCTGCTCCTCCATCTATCAGGACTCTTTTTATTCGATGTTTGTGTATGAAGGCTTCAATGTGTAGTGGTGCATTATGTGGCTGACTTAAAGAGGTGTCATCGGCTTCTGTGAAAGTAAGTGAATGTGGAACGGAAAGGTATCCCACCATGGCTTGAAACTGGTCCACGTTTAGATCAGTAGGAATAGCAGTATCTCTCAAGATTTTGTCAAGAATGGCTTTATGTGCGGGAGATATGTGTAATAGCTCAAGGATTGAAATGAGTGTGGGTGTCTTCCCTAACTATTCTACAAGGTCATATTCAAGTTTGGTTGATGAGGAAGTGGTGTTTTTAGCTGGAGCACCTTGCAAAGTGATTTTACCTCGACGGGTTGTAACATGAAATTCAGAGGTAGGTTTGGAAGAAGATCCCACACCTTTTAGGACAATCTTGGGTCTCCGAGTAGAATTCTCAGGGGTTTTGTCCTTGATGATAATGGTAGAGACATAATTGTCCATCGAGATGTGATTGATGGTTGAATCATAGTTGTAAGATGCTCTGGTATAGTTGGTTTGATCCTCTATGGCTTTAGCTTTTCCCTTGTCATGCTTTGGGAATGGTTCCTTAAACATCTCATGTTCTTGATTAGATGAATGTCCCTCAATCTCAATGTCACCTCTATCAATGAGATCTTGTATGATGTTCTTCAGTCGATGACAATTTCCTGTCTTATGACCCTTGCTCTTATGAAATTCACAATACTCATCATCGTTCCACCAATTTGGTTTAACCTTTGGTTCATATGGAGGAAAATCTAGAATTGTGATTACCTTGTTTGCCACTAGCTTCCTGAAAACTGACTCAAGTGGTTCTCCCAATGGAGTGTACTTCCTTCGTGATCTGGAAGTTGTTTGAGTATTCACTTGATTGTTTGTAGAACTTGATCCTGAAAAGATGACTTTGGGTTGCATTGTGTTGGCATCAACAACACCATCATTGACCGTGTTCTTGTTTTTATTCCAAAATCTTGGCTTGTCTTTTCCTTTAAAGTCATCTTTGTTTTCTTTGAATATCTTAATGACTCCTTGTTCAATTAGGACCTTCTCTATTGCTAAGCCTTTTTCAATGACGTCCTTGAAGGTAGACAAACAAGCTTTTCTTAGATCATAGCCAATGTCTTTTTTAACATTTTGGGTGAACATTTCTACCATTTGTTTTTGTGGAATTTCACAAGAGCATCTGCTGGCTAGATTTCTCCATCTTTGTAAGAATGATGCAAAAGACTCTCCCTCTTTTTGCTTGGTGTTGCATAAAGTAGTGACTAATATGTCTGTCTCTATGTTGTAGGAGAAATGTTGGATAAATGCCTCTGCTAGATCACCCCATGACTTAATTCCAGGTGGTAGTTGGGAGAACCATTCCATAGCTTGATCACCTAAGCTTTATGGGAATAATCTCATCAAATATGTCTCTTCTGCTGCTACCTCAATGCAGGCTATGAAAAATTGTCTTATGTGTGCCTTAGGATCCCCTTTTCCTCTATACTTATCAAATTTAGGCATCACAAAATGTGTAGGAAAAGGAGGCATTGGAATGCTCTTGTCAAATGGATAAGGACATATGTCTCTCATTGTGTATGTTGGCTTCGGTGTATTTATGTCCTCCATTTCCTTTTGTAAGTCCCTGATTTGTTGCTCCAAATTGCTCTTAGGTGGAGATCGACTTCTTGGACCATACCCCATGCTTGAGGCACCAATTGGAGGAGGAGCATGTTGCATATATGGATGATATTGATCATACACATGTTCATATGGAGGAGGTCTATAATGATGCTGTGTATATGGACCACTTGGTATAGATTCATGTTGAGGAACACCATATCTATTTTGTGCATGTATACCATACTCTACAGGCATGTCATGTTCTATTGTATTGCCCCCAAATTTGACACGGGGTTTCCTTGTGTCCAAATTTTGAGCATGCCTTTGAATATCCAATTGCCTTTGTGGTTGATCCTTAGCATTGGTATGTGATTGAGCATATCTTTCTGCATAAGACTTCCATAATGGTCTGCGAAGGTGAGTATCATATGTTTGACCATGTGTATGTGGGACCTCTGGTTTTTGAAGCAAAGCTGATGGTGATTCAAGTACCATATATGGTCCTCTATTTCCTCCACTATTAGGTCTCCTTTGATCCATGTTGGAGTGAGGTTGTTGCAAAGGTTGATTTTCCATTATTTGAGACATGTCAAAATCATGAGGTATCTTGGCTCCACTTTGTGCCATCATTTGTAAAAATTATTGTCTATCCCTCCTCATTATTTCCTCAACCAATCGATTGAAATGGGGATTCATAATGGATTCTTCCACATCTGCTGAATGTACTGAAAAGTTGTCCATATTATCATTATGTGTAGTATTGTTGTTTGTAGTGTCCATGTTCTCAACATTTGGAATGTTTCTATAGGCATCCATGTCAGGTAATGTAGTATGATCAGAATTGAAAAAGATCTCATTGTCATACTCATAACAACTCATGTTTGCGGACTCTTGAGCCTCTTTAGTTTCTCTCCTAGATTTTTGAAGACGGGTTTCAACCATGAACTAGGTGTTGACCAAGATGTGTGAGACTAGATGAAAAATGGAAAGAGTATGGAAGACCAAGAGTTGGATGGAATGTAAATGAATCTGAAGTGCACTTGCAATGTCCAAAGTGTAAGACCAAGTATGTATGTAGTAGAGTAGGTGTGACTTCCAAAGAGAGGATAGTTTCTCTTGATGAGGTAAGTTGACCTTGACTCTAAGTAAGACCAAATGAGACCCAAAGGTAAGAAACCTTGATGAGGGACCACTTAGCAAAGTGTTGTTGTATGTAGTGTGTTGACAAAGTATAGTGAGGACAAGCAAGTGACCTTTTGACTCAAGTTTAGACAATTGTGAATGTAATGAGAGATGTAAAGAAATGATGGACTTTGTGAGACCCAAGGACAGGTTGAATGCTGAATGAAACCCTAGAGAAATGACCTAGGAAGCTCAAGAATTCTGAAACTGACTGTGTTTGTTTGTTGGACTGTAATAGTTTTTCAATTCTGAACACAGACGCGCTTGTATACTTCACAGACGCGGTTTCCTGACACAGACGCGACTCTGTTTAACACAAACGCGTTTTTGAGATTTTTTTTTTTTTGCAAAGTGTAAGGTTGACTGTTGGAACACAGATGCGATTTTGCCCTTCACAAACATGGTTATACAACACAGATGCTATTATGTCTGACACAGACGCATTTCTATAAAATTTGTGCAATTTTTCCCAATCTGTGAAGTCATTTTGTTGTGACCAAATCTGACTGTTTGACTATTTTTCGTGACAAGAGGACACAGTGTTGATGAGGACTCAATGTTTGATAGTGTTTAGACTCAAAATGACTCTAAGAAAAGTGTGTTGTTTGATGTAAAAATGTTTTGCATACACTTGAAGACACAAAAGACACAATGTTTTGCTGTTTGGTCTCGAATGTTTTGAATGTTTGAAATAAGTCAAGCACAATTCTTATGGCTAGCCAAGACAATAGTTGTTGATCCCACATGGGGTTTTACCCCCGAAGCTACGCTATTCAGAGCGGATACTTAGATGCTTGACCTCACTGGCTCCACCCTCGGCACTCACTTCTCAGGTCAGCCAAGCATCAGTCCCCACGAAAACTCCCCGTGGCGAACTTTGTATCTCTACTAAGAACCGTATGTGTGTGGGCCGCTACCAGAGGTCCGACCTCCTGCCCCAACAACTAGAAGGATTTGGGCTTCTAAAACAAAAAGGTGCTAGTAAGGGCATCCGCTTGTGTGGCCATACATACGGCACTTTCATCTCTGTAAATACAGAAGGCTCCCAGCCAATAGGGGTTACGCCCTACAACTGATCAAATAAATTTGATCAAACAGGTTTATGGGGAGACATAGTGTCGGTATGAACTAATCAGCACACATTATCCATAGTTTTCACCATGAATACAGTTGTTTATAGTGGTTTGGAAGAGGTGGGTTTTCCTCGCTACCACTTGGGTCGTTCTCTTCTCACTAGTAGTCCTAATGACCACATGGGAAGACAAGCCCTCTAAAGATTAAACAAAAAGAGCCTATTGCTCAAGACACAAAAGACAATGATTCAATTTTAGTGCACCAATTGAAGTGTTTGTTAGTCTATGAAAACAAGGCATACAAAAAATCCAAAAACCCTTGCCAAGGACCTACAGCAAAGAGTTGCTAGTAGTTTGGATTGTTTCAAATGATCACCCCTTCCTGCAAGCACACAAGTTAGATAAATTTTAAAAACCCAAAAGACTTTGTGAAAATAGGGGCCTTCAACCAAACGATTTTGCTTTCAAGACAAGCTGCACCAATTTTGTTAGCTAGATTTGAAAATGTTAGTTCAAAATAAACCAGATCTAAAACCCTAAATGCAAAATCCGAAAAACTGAATAAATGAAAACCCAAAATTTGAAACTGGTGAACATAGACATGGTTACCCTTAACACAGACGCAACTGGATTACACAGACGCGGTTCTGCGAGACACAGACGCAACCATAGAACATAGACACTTCTCCTGGACATGGACGCGGCTAAAAACATCGCAGACGCGACTTTATAACACAAACGCGCTTTCTTGGAACCTGCAAAATAGAAATTGCCAATAACACAGATGCAATTCCAGAGGTCGCAGATGCGCTAGAAAATCAAAAATGCGATCCGAAAGTACGCAGACGTGGAAATATCAAAATACTGCCAAAAACGTCGGATCTGCAACTTCAAAATACAAAATCTGCAACAAAGAAGTTAAATGCAAAAGGGACAAGAGTCCCACCAGGCGTGCCAAAATATATATGGTGAAAATGGATAACAATAATAACAATATTGAAAGGCTAAATGAATTCAACCACAAAACCCTAGCCTAACAACAACAAAGATCCACCATAACATATGAAGATTACCTAAGACAATGCAAATCAAATGAAATCACAAAGATTATACCATCACATGTCCAATAGGGTTTTGATCTCCATTCTTCCTATCTCCATTGATCTTGCTTGATATTTTTGCTCTCGGATTTTATATGCACAAGAGCTCAGCAAAGAACGGAATGTGGTTGTAAGTAGGATCGTAGTGTAGTCAAGTGCATAAAAGATGATTAGAATGCATAGAATGATTAGGGTTTGATAATGAAGGAAGCATCTCCTTATATAGAAGACACAATATGAAATGGAGGGATAAGATTGAGAGGTGTAAAAGGAGGTCGGCTATGATTAAAGGGTAGGTAAAAGAAATAATAAAATAATGAAAGGGGTAGGTAGTGTATGAATTAAGAGATGAATGACATGTGTCATGGGTACAAAAGGTTAATGAATTAATTAAATAAATAAAGATTTATTTAATTAATAGAAGAAGTGGGATCAATTAAATAAATGAAATATTTATTTAATTTAGGAAAAGGATAATTTAAATAAATAAATGTATTTATTTAAATGAGAAATAAGGCTAGAAGAGGATAAATGAATTAATTAAATAAATAAAGATTTATTTAATTAATAGAAGAATTAGGCTAAAGTAATTAAATAAATAAAATATTTATTTAATTAGACATGACAATTTTGGGTGTCTATAGGGATAAAATGGAACCTTTCCACCCAGCTAGTTTTTTGTTGAGTTTATCAATAAGCATGTTTTAAAAAGAATTGGGGGGAGTTAAACCCAAGGGAAGACCCAGATAGGTGGAAGGGAGCATGTCCACCTTGCAACCAATAATTTTAGCAATTTTTTGTTATCTTATGACTGGAGTATTCATGAAATATATAGTCAATGTGTCCCAATTTACTTGCTGACCGATATCCAAAGCATAGGAATTAGGAGCAGTTTTGAAGGCCTCAGCCTCCCTAACAGAAGAATATCCCATGAGGATAGTATCATCAACAAACTATTGATGAGAACAAAAAATATTATTAGAGGAAGGTTAAAGACCCTTGATGGTTTTACTCAATTTTAGATTGTGTATCAATCTACTCATGCTCTCAGCCAAAATGGTGAAAAGAATAGGAGATATTGGATCTCCTTGTCTGAGCCCCCTTGATGATTTAAAGAATTTTGTAGGAGATTCATTAATCAGAATACAAAACATAGGAGTGGTGATCAACTGTCTCATAATTTTGGTTATCTTTTCATCAAATCCAAAAGCCTCCATGATTCTAAAAAGAACATGCCAATCCACTCTATCATAAGCCTTCGTCAGATCCAACTTTATCAAGAAGCCTTCTTTTTTAGAAGCATTGAGGGAATGAATGTTCTCATGCACAAGAATGATAGAGTCCAATATCTGCCTGTCAGGAACAAAACCTTTCTACTCCTCAGAGATGATGAAGGGGAGAACAACCAAAATTCTAGTGGTCAAAACTTTGGATATGATCTTATAGAAAGAGTTACATAGACTTATTGGCCTCAATTTTCTCATAGAATCCACCCCAGCAACTTTAGGGATTAGGGCAATAAACATGGAGTTGTGTTCCTTAAGGATTCTTCTAGATCCAAAAATTTCTTTGACCACATTAATCGTGTCTTCTCCTATAATATGCTAGAATTCCTGGAAGAAAAACATAGGGAAGCCATCAGGACCCAGAGCTTTATCCCCTTGAAATGAAAAGACAGCTTTTTAAATTTTTTCAGCAGACGAGATAGCAGATAGGGCCTTATTCTGAATTGGATTAATGATCTTAGGAATGATATTAACCAAATTGTGTTGATGGGTATGATCAATGTCCTTGTTACTAGTGAGGAGCTGATTGAAGAAACTGACAGCTTCATCCTTATTAAGAAGATTTTTGTCCTCTACAATAAGTCTTGAAATTCTATTGGCAGCTTTATGTTTTAAAGAGGTCATGTGGAAAAATTTAGTGTTTTTGTCCCCAACCTCCAGCCAGATCACCCTGGATCTCTGCCTCCAATAGATTTCTTCCCTAGAAATAATGTTTTGGAGTTTGAATAGAACATCATCTTCCATGGCTTTGGAATACTTTTTATAGCCATCTTTCTGTATTGAATTTTGGATCTGATCAAGATCCTCCTTTAGCTTTTTCTTTGAATCAAAAATATCACCGAAGACCTTCTTGTTCCATGTCTTAATGTTGACTTTGATATTTTTAAGTTTTTTGGCAACTTTATACATGGTAGTTCCATTCACATCAATATTCCACTAGTTGGCAATAGATTTTTCAAGATTAGGGTGGGAAATCCACATCTTTGCAAACTGAAAAGGGAAGCTCTGATTATTCTTAAAATTCTCAGCAATAAAAGAAATGGGATGATGGTTCGAACTAGTTCTATTAATAACAAAAAGCAAGCATCTATGAGAAAGAATCCAATCATTAGTGACAAGGGATTTATCAAGTCTTACCTGAATGAGATCTTCACCATCCCTTCGGTTAGACCATGTGTAGGATGCCCCATTTAGATCCATATCAATGAGAGCATTGAGATTGATAAAGTCCATCAAGTCAGATCTGTTGTCTAGTTGAGCTTGAGTACCCCCATATTTATCAATGTCTTGCAGAGGAGTATTGGAATCTCCCATCACAACCCAACTCTTTGAAGGGAAAGATTTTCTTTTTCGCTGAATTTTATCCCAGAATTTGCTTCTAGCAGATTTGGAGTTAGGGGCATAGATATTAGTAATAACACATTCCTTTCCATTATAGATGCTTTTAAATTTCAGGGATAAAATATTGCCATCTCCATCAATCATTTCTCCTAAGATGGTTTTCTTGTTCCAGAAAATTGCTACCCCTCCAGATGCTCCATTTGAGCTGCTGCCACAAACTCCTCCATTTTTAAAGAAGTTCAATTTCTCCACTTTCTCTTTACTCATTTTGGTTTCCTGTACCAAGATAATATCTGTATTTTGATCTCGAGTGAGGTTTCGTAATATATCCTATTTATTGAGACTATTTAGGCCTCTGATATTCCAAGATATTACCTTCATTTGGAGACCTGAGGGTAGGATTCCTTTATAGTTCGCTGCCTTCCATCAGCTATGTTTTGCTTTCTCTCCTAGTCCCTATGCCATTTCATATTTTTACGTCCCGGTGGGGATTTTGAAGCACCAAAATCAGCCTTGGACCTGGTTCTAGTTTTCACCCCATTAATGCCTCCTACCTTCTTAGTTTTTATTTTCTTTCCATTTCCTGTTATGTTTTCTTCTTGTTCCTCTCTAGGCTCATCTTGCATATTACTCCATAGTTCTCCTCTTTTCTGGGATGATGTGGGTGTATCAACTCCAATATTCTGGAATAACGCATTTAAATTTACCTGAGGCGATCCAAACTTGTTGCTCCTTCCACGTTTAATTTCATGTTTTTCAAAGTCATCTAGGCACTGTTCATCTATTTTTGATACAGAATCTTGAAAGACCTCATGATGAGAATCGGTGATATTCTCAATCTCACCATCTTCAAGTGTCTCTTCACTGATTTCATTCTCCTTCTCCTATGTCTATAGAGCCTCAAACGTATTGACTGTTTTGATCTCAAACTCCTTGATTTCATTCTTTTTGTTCTCCTTCAAAGGGGGATTCTTAGGAAGGTCATTTCTATCTCCTTTTGATGGTTCTAATATATTGACAGAGCTTCCACTTTTTCCTTCCAACTTGTTATTATTCTTTTCTTTCCAAACCTGTTTGTGGATGTTTATCATCATAGGTTTTTTAGGGTTGTTGGGGCAAGGCTTAGCCCGATGACCATCTTTTTTGCAAGAGAATCACATAAAGGGGAGCGATTTGAACTCTATTGACTGTTCACATTCAATGTTATGTGAATAATGTGCAATGAATTTTCTGACCAGTTCATTGAATGTCTTAATGCCGCCTGCTAGTCGAGAAAACCAAGATGTGGTTGTCCCTCCCAAACTTTGAGGAAAGAGTTGCATTAGGTATGTGTCTTCATATGCCACTTCTAGGCAAGCTGAATGAAATTCTCTAACATGATCTCAAGGGTCTCCTTTTCCTCAATATTTTTTGAACTTAGGTGTTTCAAACGTTCATGGAAAAGGTGGAATATGTAGGTTCCTATCAAAGGGATAGGGACAAATATCATTAACTGAAAATTGGGTTGTTTTCACACCATTGTGGATTTGTTGGGCTAAAAACTCTATTTGTTGTCTCAACATGTCAATATCATTAGGAGGAGGAGGATGTGGAGGATTTCCTTAATGAAGGTCATATCTGAAGTTATCTCGACCTCTTCCACCCTCATTACGACTATGGTGTTTTGATGCTTGCCTTAATTGTGCAGTATCAAAACCAGTGGGTAGTTTGGCTCCCTCTTGGGCAAGTCTTAAAAAGTGAGCATCAGCGTTGTTCTTGAGGATTTCGTCAAAAAGTCGATTGAAGAGAGGGTTGTGTTGTGCCCTTTCTATTGCTGGAGGAGTGGGAGTACTCGGATTTTCATCATTTGCATTTCCTCCAAGGGCTTCTTGGAATTCATTGAGATTTTCCTCCTCTTCCTCTTCTATCTCTAGTTGTCTAGACCTCGATCTGGTTTGAGCCATTTTGTTTAAAATTTGTTGTTGAAGTTTGGTGAAAATGATTATGATTTGGTGATGAAATGAGAGATAAATGTTTGGTGAAGTGTTTTGCATATGGATCTCTAACACTAAAGGTAGATATTACTAAAGTCCTTTTGTGAATTGCTTGTTGTGTTTGGTTAACAATGTTTGATATGATAAAGTTAAGAGAGGCTTGAGATGTGTTAGAGACCCAACTACCTAGTAATGAGAGGATGCACTCATAGACTAGTATTAACTTGCGTAGAAATGCCTCTTAGGATGAGTTTATCCTAGATGTAGAGACACTCTAAAAAAGTGATGTGTTGTGTTGGATTCAAGCAATATTGAAAAAAGAACTTAGGACAAGACCTATTTATGTTTTGAGAGTTGGAATGGATTGATGATGTATGAATGTGAGAATGGATGAAATATTAACTTCAATAAAAACTTTGTATTACAAATGGGACAAATTCTTCCTCTTCTCTTTCGGGGGTTGGTGGTTCTTCCCTAGCTATGTTATATATGATGCAAATGTCTCGAAAGAAGGTAGGATTGATTTTGCTTCCCTTGTTTTTATGATAAATCAAAGCTCTATATTGAGTAAAAGCTCTTCGGCTTAAAGACTATTGATCAAACTCATTGGATTTTCCTTGAAGATATAGATGCATGTGTCGTAAGAAGATTCTATGTGAGCCAAAGATTTGTCTATTGAGATAGAAAAATTTCCTTCTTTTGATGAAATCCTTTGAGCTCAATGGTCTTTTCTTCAAATTGATAAGTTGATGAAGATTTCTCTTTCTCAAAATGTGAAGGATGGTCATATAGTTTGATACTTTGTTTTGCACTTTGTTTTCAATTTTTGCCAAATGTTGGTGTTTGAAAATTTGTGCTGGATGAATACTTGTTTTTGAATTGGTTTTGATTTTCTTTGACAAGAAAACAAAGCAAGCATACAAACACAAGAATGTTGCCTCAAATGGCACAAATAAGTGTGGGTCTAAATCAACCCAATATTTTGGACTTTATGACCCCTTTTCCAAATGTTTTTGAGTATGTTTTTCGAAAAAGCCTCAAGTCGGCTCTGCTTATCACTGGTCTTGATACAAAATGAAGACACTTCAAAAACACTTTATCCCTAAGGTCAAATGGCCAGTTGCGATAATTTCAGCCCACATCTTGATATTTCTTCAAGTTTGGTACTACATACCTTATGAATCCCACTATGGCAGGTAAGGATGTGATATACTAAGTCTTGCATGAGCATAACAAATAGATGACCCCTATGATGGGGGAGTCACCACTTTTATCAAGCTACAAGTAGCCTTTCAAAAATCTATGTTTCTACTCAAGGAAATATGTATGGTGAGTATCTTGGGAGCAAAACCATCTATTCTCTTGCACTCAACCTCTCACAAATATCCTCAATCAATAGAACGGGTGGACTTCTACATAAAAGGTGTCTAGTAATTTTTGATGTTTTTGGATATAAGTCATTCTGTAGTGACTCACTTAAGATCCTTGTAACTTGTGGTGGGGCCTATTTGTCCTTTCAGCAAGTTACACTATAGGAACAGCTATACCCAAGGCTACATCTTTCTCTCACACCTAATTTATATAGCGGGATTTACCGCACGATGTTGTTCCCAAGAGTGATGTGTCTCTTCGTAGGTCTCTCTTACAAATATAAACTTTGAGTGTTACTAACACTTTTCTCTTGAACCTAGGACCACGAAAGCCAAGGGAGAGGATAGTCTGTGTTAGAAGTAGGACCACTCGACAAACTTTGCACAAGTGTGCCAATTACAAAAAGAACTTGTTCTTTTTTACCATTTTTCATTGCAATGTGATCTAACTATTTGGAGATGTTGCTCCAACAATCATGGTGTTCTTTTTAACTTCAAAGGCAAAATGTTTGGTGAACTAGGAATATTGAAATCTTGCTCAATTGAATTAAAAACATGTTTTGCTTTAAGTAAAATCATTTATGAGCTTGAAGGAAAAAGTGACTTGTTCTTTTTAGATTGCCCAAAACGAAATGTTGATTGTAAATTTCCTTAAGTTGATGCAAGAAATGAAAGTTTTTTGTTGTTGATTTTAAGCACCAAAATAAAGATTTGTTCCTAACTTACAAAAAAACTGTGATGTGAATTTTGTGGGTCTTTTTAACTTGCAAGTGGGGTTCTTTTTATACACCAAAACTAAAGATGTGATTCTTTTTATGACCCAAAATGAAAATGTTAGGCTCAATTTTTAAGCCAAAAGAAATAATGAGTTTATTTTAATCCAACTTTGAAAAACAAAGTGAAAGAAATAATTCAATGCTTTCTAATCTAACCCCTCCAATCCTACACAAACAATCAAATAGTTAGTCAAAAATAAAATAAAATGAGGTATGGGTTGGCTTCTACAAGCCTAAGTTTTGATTTTAGGTTACAATAAGTAAAATACAACTCTCTATTACAATAGCGCCACTCTGTGTAAACACAGAAGCGCTACTTAACTGACAGATGCACTAAAAAGTGACAAATGCACTATAATGGAAGCAAAAGCACTAAAATACTCTATCGGGCAGAATAAAATTATGTCAAACAAAGCACGTGAATGCACTAAACTAATAACAAAAGAGCTACTATAAATGCAAAAGATCTAAATGATGGACAATAGCACTATTATGGTGAACAAAAGTGCTAAATCAAGCACTTTCGCAGGTGCTAAAACATGTTCAAAAGTGCAAAACTGCAACCTATG